>NC_092085.1:8759482-9059741 GCF_043229965.1 Drosophila suzukii
ATGCAATTGATTGATACGTTGCCCTTATATTTGTGGACTTCTTCGTCTCAAACAGAAATAATACATTTTGCGAAATGTTTTGTTTAGCATAAATAAGTATTCCGTTCTTCCCAATACCATTCAAACGATTGCAATGTATTCTTCTTATAATGTCGAAATCCCTTAAAGTGTACTCTTCTTGTGGAAGAGTCCAGGTTTCAACAAAACATAAAAAGTTGGCAGAACAAATAATGTTGTCGTTGGCAACATCTTCGCGATGAGCGCGAAGAGATTCCACGTTGTGGTAATATAAAGAGATATCCTCATTTTCATTGACCAAAAATTCATAATGCGTAGTCAAAGCCTTTTCCCCTCTTAAACGTTCAAGTTCTACTTGGACATTTGTAGCTCCAAATCTAGTTGGAGGGACAACGTCTCCTAAAAGGAAAAGGCCCGATGCGCTAGTTGCTCGGCTGCAACCTACGTACAACGAAGCTCGCTTAATGCCTCTTTTAAGATGCACTGCGACTTTGCTGTAGGTTGCTCCTTGGCTCTTATGGATGGTAATAGCCTCAGCAGGAACAACTGGAAATGGTTTTCGATCAATAGAAGAATGTCCCGAATTTCCGCATTGGAATATTCGGGCTGTTTTATAAATTGTAGTCCAGTCTGGGTGATCATTTCCTCAAACTTTTGACCTAGCTATAGTACCGACAGTGGCATCTGTAAACTTAATCCACAGTCCAGTAACTAATAATGAGCCGTAAACCCTACAGTTGTCAATTCGCATTAATTGACCAGTTGCCCCATTTACAAGTCCATCATTTGTGTCAATATTGACGGTAACCATATATTTTGCAGTAGTCTTCAGGTGTAAAATATATGGTAGACCCTGAGTTTCAGAGGTCTTCATATTTTGGGCGTGCCTAAGAGTTGATTCTCGACTTCTTTCAGACATATTAGCTGACTTAACTGTATCTACTGCAGTTGACACAAATTCTTCAGTTCTAATTTGGGCAAGTTTTAGGGAGTTGTAATGGTTTACGTCAGCATTAGAACAGAATAAGTGAATTGCATCGTCAGGAACATCGGTTACTGGAAGAACTCTTGTCCTGAAAAGCTCAATATCTGCATTTGTCATGTTGGCTTCAGACATATTATTCAAAGCCAAAGCAAAAGCGTGGTCGTCACGTTGCCGCATTATTTCCGTTAGCTCGAAAAACTTAAAGTTATTCCAAAGGTTAGCTCCTGCCAGAATATTATAGGGATTAGATGTATTTTCTGCGAATATCCAACGATCTCCAACTGGGCTAAGCTGCTTCAGATCTCCAAACACTATTGTAGACTTGCCCCCAAAACTTACATCTTGACTTCTAAAAATTTGACAAAGTCTTTGATCTAAGTATCCAAGCATTTTTGATCCGACCATCGAGATCTCATCTATAATAATTAATTGGATATCAATCAACTTGCAATGCATTGTATTTAAAGTGTCATTGCTTAAGGGTCTTAAAGGACCAGATATTTGATTAACAGGAAGGCAGAAAACTGAATGAAGCGTTAGACCCCCAAACCTTTGCGGAATCTGTTGCCCCAGGAAGTTTATTTGCTCGCCAAGTTATAGACTGAAATATTGTAGAAATCAATCTGCTTTTTCCCACTCCGGCCCCTCCACCAACATATTTATAAAATTTTTTTTGTCTGCAACATTATACATTACGTGGGCGTAATACTGGCGTTGCTTAAAGTTGAGAGACCGGGTAAGCGAGCAAAGGTTATCGTCAGATACTATCGGAGGAAGTCTTATAAGAGAAAGTTCGCCATTTGAATCATTTTCATCTTGGAGTACATTTACGTTTTGGCCGACGTCGGGGACTGCCAAAGCTCTGAACTCTTCATCAAGGTATTGAGAGGCTGGCCGTTCGGGAAGGGGGCCGTTTTTTTCTCTATCCACATTTTGCAGATCTTGAAGAACTATCTCTAACTCCATGTCGTCAAACACATCATACTGCTCTTTATTGCGTTTGATAATTTCAAAATTATTTCTAAATGTGCTTTCATTGTCGTTTGCAATGAGTTCCGTCTCTTACCTTCTCCGTGGGAAAAAGAGCAAACCGTGCTCTCTAAAATAATCTGATGGAGAAGAGCTTAAACTGAAGCGAACCCACCTAAAAATTAGGGCATGATTACGTCTTTTTACCCTAGTAGTCCCATCCAGCATTTGGTAACTTTGTCCAGCAACGATATTTTCTTCATCTTCATCAAAGTTGATTGGTTCGTCATATTCTTCGTTTGACTGTTCTGACCGTGCATTTAGCTTGGAGAATTTGAACCAAGCAGCAAATTCCGCAAGACATGTGTAAACCTAAAATGTTGTATGCAGCTTCTTGGGCAGATATTTCTGTAGCGTTAATTAACTTGCTCCCTAAATGCTGCAATTTTCTTTTGACGGAAACACTTCCATGGCTTATTTCTGTCATTGCTTCTCGAAGCAGTTGCAACACGCCACGGTTGGATTTATTTATGTAGTTAGTTATATAACTACAACAGGCGTAAGCATCTAGAATGAATTGAATATCCATGTTTGTTTGTTTTGTTGTTTTTGCAAGCCTAAAATATTTCTATTGTAAGCAACTATCAGAAAATTGGCGGCGAAGAAATACTTGGGGCTTTTTTAAGCTAGACCGAATGGCGAACTTGTACTCCTCATATGAAATTTCAAGATGGCTGAGAAAATATTCAAAATTATTAAACATGGCCGATTCTTCTTCGGAAACAGACTTTAGGAGCTCTTTAATTTTTAAATATTTATTTATATTCTTCAACGTTGGATTCGTTTTCTTCAAATGGATACAAAACCAGAGTTTCAGGCATTGGTGGGTATGGCATATTAAAACGGCAGAATTGTTGTCCTCGCAGTTCCCTTAAACATGAAGCGCTGTGCTTATGGCGCTGATATTGAATTACTTCATGAATTTCAGGATCGTCCCCGCTGGTAGTAATGAAACGATCAATAAAGCAGGTGACCTCTTCGGCGTTATCGGGTCCTTCTAGCTTTGGGGCACCAGAAAACAAATACATGCCATGAGAGTGCGGCGATCCTCTGTGCTGGAACTCGATCCTCCAATAATAATGGACGAGTCCTAACTCACCAAATATATCGGAGCTTTTAAATAATTTTATTAATTGCCGGAACCTGTAGTCGAAGTACCGGGAGCACATTACTGGGTCCGATCGAATTAATCTAGCTTTTTCGGCGCTAGAAAGATCTGCTGCCTCTTCCTCAGTAATGTCTCTGCTATCCAATAAAAGAGATAGAATAACTAAGAGTTCGTTCCATTTAGATTCAGCAGCAGAGAGGGTTATGAAGAATGTAGGCAACCCAAATTGTCTTATCATGGCTATAACTTTCTTTTTTTCTGCCTCCCAGTGTGCTGGAGCTGAACGGAGGCCTTTTAGAATGTGAAATCCATCGTCATGTTGTACAAATGAATTATCCCTCACATTTGCAGCAGTTACTGCACCTAATTTTTTTCGTAGGGCAATGGAAATAGAACTTTGAATTCGTTGCATTTCATAAATTTTGTACATATCAAGGACTTTAGGCACTACTGCGCAACGACGGTCGTAAGAGCGAATTTGCGATCTTGCTTTTTTGTGCATAGGTCGAATTCCCCTTAAATATTTCGCCGCAAGAAATAGTTGGGAAGGAAAGTTCTTCTGCGTCGTCGTCAAGGGTTAAATTTGTTGGAATGCGGCCTTCTCCGGGAGCCATAGCAATACGATGAAGTCCAATATCATCGTTTTCTAATAGGGTTTCATGACCTCCGGGATTTAAATCACCTTCTTGCGCGTCATTTGATTGAGAATGAGAATGTTGACGAGGAAACTCTTCTACGACTTCTCGGTCAGATTCATCTGCGATGAAAGGTATCTCTTCTTCGGCTCCCATTTGATTGAGCCAACCACGGTCAAAGGAAAAGTTGTGCTTTCTGTAGAGCTCAGTTTTAACCAAGTATCGCACAGTTTGAAAAACCCGAGCGGGTCGAATAGTTTCCGTCATGAAATTATGGAAATATTCTAACTTTCTTTTTAAATGAACCTGGATTACATGGGTCAAATCAAAGGTGCGCGGGAGTACGCTTACAGTATCAGGTACTGAAATTGGAGCATTGACTACAGCGCCTCTTATTCCGCATTGCCTTTCATATCCAAGGGATATAATGCGCATGAAGGGAATTCGAGGAGAAATAAGGCGCTCCCCAAGACATGTCAAGTTTTTAAGGCATTCAGGTATCTCTTGAAAGTCGAAGCCATTAGAGAGAAAAAGGGATGGTATCCTACCTTTGGAAACGCCTTGACGACATGTACTGCAAAATTGATATTTGCCGGACGGACTCGGAAACTTTCTGCTTAAATAAAGACATTGTCTAGACTAAAATTGGGGTATTTAGAAGAAATAGTACGTATTTTTAAACCACTTACCTGAGATGGAAACCACGTTCCTCCACAGCACGTACAAAACTTAGTTGGTCCGTCCTTAATGTTACGAAGATATTGTTCCCTTGCCGTAGCTCGATTCCTCCGTCGCTGGCGTTCCCGTTGATCCTCTCGTTCATCCTCTGAAAGTTGTGCTATTGGAGCAATATTGCGCTGTGACTTTCTGGAAGATTCCGCCTGTCGATTTTGTGAACTCGACCTGTATGTGAGAAGTCGCTCGTCAGCCATTTCCTGAATTTGTTGTTCCCGAAATCTTTGCTGAAGTCTTGTGTTCCGATGATGCACTGTGTTGGTCCTTTGCTCCTGTGTCCTAGTGGTAGGGTTGTTCCTGGTGATCCTATGAGCTGCTGCGTCCCGTGTGCGCTCGAGTCCTCGATTTTCCTCGATCGATCTCCAGGTAGCATGGTCAGCAGTGTTTCGCGACTGCTCTCGTCGTCGCTCCTCGGAATCCGACCTGACTATTGCGCGCGCTACAGCGTCCCGTGCGCGCTCCGGTCCTCGATTTTCTCCAAACGATCTCCAGGTAGCATGGTCAGCAGTGTTTCGCGACTGCTCTCGTCGTCGCTCTTCGGAATTCGACCTAACCATTGCGCGCGCTACAGCGTCCCGTGCGCGCTCGTGTCCTCGATTTTCCCCAATCGATCTCCAGGTAGCATGATCAGCAGTGTTTCGCGACTGCTCTCGTCGTCGCTCCTCGGAATCCGACCTGACCATTGCGCGCGCTGCAGCGTCCCGTGCGCGCTCGGGTCCTCGATTTTCCCTAATCGATCTCCAGGTAGCATGATCAGCAGTGTTTCGCGACTGCTCTCGTCGTCGCTCCTCGGAATCCGACCTGACCATTGCGTGCTCTGCAGCGTCCCGTGTGCGCTCGAGTCCTCGATTTTCCTCGTTCGCTCTACAGGTAGCGCGATTGTCAGTGTTCCTCAATCGTTCGCTGGCTCGAATTCTTTCGCTTCTCCTTCTCTGAGAGCGAGCAGCGGAATTTGGCGAGCGAGCTTTTTCTGCTACCTCCAAATTACTTGTACGGGCCAAGGCAATGTGCTGCGCATTACGGGTCCTTATTTGTGACGCATTTTGAGCATATTGGGATCAGCTTCGTCTAAGCCGCTTGGCGGCGCTGCTCTTGAGATAAAGATGATATGCGCGGCATTCTCTTTATTTTGCTGTTAAAAAATAATTGTATAAAAGTTAAGGGGTTATAATTTGTCAGATATGTTCAAAATCTCTTTGGTCGGGATTCTGGTAAATATTTATTGATGTTCCACCTGAATTTCACCAGAAGAGACTTATGTGATACGAATTTATGAATCCTGTTTTACTTTATTGAAATACTTACCAAAGGAAAAAAGTATAATAATACTTTATTATTTTGTTACACACTTTTTTCACTTTTCACCTTATACCTTTTGGTGGATTTTTAATCACTTTTCACCTTTTACTTTTTTATGGGCTTATATTCACATTTCACCTTGTACTTTTTGGTGGATTTTCATTCACTTTTCACCTTATACTTTCGGTGTGCTTATATTTATTGAATAGCACTACACACAACAATGTATACGTTGTCACTCGGCAACTGGTTTTCACAGACTAATCCGGGGATTAGGATTACGAGTCAATATATAGGTTTGAATCATACCTGCTATTAACCTTCATATAACCCTTTCGATAGCGGACAATGCCTGATTTTAGGGACAATTCGTAGGTAAATTAGGTAAGCCAAGTTGATTACCTAATTTAAGGATTGCGTAATAACTGCATTATTACCTGTTATCTAGCTTCGTGGCAACCTTGTTAAGGTTATTTCTGTAATCTAAAATAGGAAAAACGGGTATCCTACCTTATAATTTGGAAACCTGTATCCATGTTATTCGTGTTGTAAATCCACCCCATTCAGAAAAATATTATAGTCGTCAGTTTTTTGTGTAAAATTAATTTCGTAATTCTGAAAAGTTAAAATATTATATACCCAGAGTAAAGGAAAATACGATCAAAATCAACAAAGCAAAAATTTTTTTTAAAAATAATTTTTTCAATATTTCGCTGGCCGTTTTTTTGACAGCAATATGCTAGAGTCGTCCGATTTTTATTAAATTTAAATACAAAATTCTTAAAAATACAAAAAATGTTATTCCCAATAGCATAAGATAATAATATGCCAAGAAACACCGAAGCTATAATTTGTTTTATTGTATTTATACATTTTAAATTCGCAATTCAGAACTAATTAAAAAATGATATTTCCAAGCGTAGGAGGTTATATGTTAAAAATAAAAAACACCTTAGATATAATAAGAAATTTTTTTTTCGAATATTCCTATGGGAGCTATAAGATATAGTTGTCCAATCAGGCTGGTTCCGACTTATATACTTTCTGCATAAGAATATCCTTATGCCTTATCAGTTTCAGATTTCGTTGATACTTAAATGCTTAAGGTAAATTTAATAAGACCAAGTAGAAGCCCTTATAGGCCCAAGAAAGGACAGAATGAAGATGGCAGTCCCAAACATAGACTAGTGATAGATTACAAAAAAACTTAACGAAAACACTATACCGGACAGATACCCGATGCAACCCCGTCTGAAATATTACATTATTTAGGAAAGGCTAAATACTTCTCAACAAATGTTTTAGAATCTGGATTTCACCAAATTTTAATGATGGATTCAGATATTGAAAAAACGGCGTTTTCTATTAATAACGAAAAATTTGAATTTTTACGAATGCCTTTTGGGTGCATTTGTTACACACAGAATATTTCAAAGAGCCATGGATGATATCCTAAGGGAACAAGTAGGAAAAACTTGCCATGTCTATATGGATGATATTTTTATTTTTACAAACACTATTGAACCACATTTTGCTGATATAATTAAAATAATTAATATTTTACAAAGAGCTAATATGAAAATTTCACTCGAAAAATCTAAATTCTTTAAATTAGAATCCGCATTTCTAGGATACATTGTTTCTCATAATTGGCACAATTACAAAATATCCGGTTCCACGCAATATTAGAGAAATCCGAAGTTTTCTAGGTCTCACGCGGTATTACAGAAAATGGCTAAGCCATTAAAAAAATATCTAGGGAAAAATGGAAAAGTTTCTAAAAGAATGTCTACAAAAATTTCAATACAGTTTGACGAATCAGCTGTACAAGCTTTAAACGAGCTAATCTAACAGCACAAGTTGAATTAGTTGCGCCAGATTATAGTAAGAAATTCGATTTAACAACAGACGCATCATACGAAGCTATCGGGATAGTACTAACACAAGATAATAAACCAATTACGTTTATTTCTAATACATTAAACAAGACGGCACAACTTTATGCCACAAATAAAAAATAATTGTTATCCATAATATGGGCTTTAAAAAATCTCCTAAATTATTTATATGGATTAGTTGGCATAGAAATACAAACGGACCATCTATCCTTCTGTTCACAATTTCGGATAAAAATCCAAACGAAAATAATATATAAGCCCGGAACAACAAATGTTGTAGCCGATGCATTATCACCGATACAGATAAATAATATTACAAATAGCGACATAGACGCTTCTAAACAGTCATTTTCAGATCAAGACACACAGCGTTCTGCTGAAAGTAGTTTTGAAAATGTAATACAAGAGACCCGTAAACCGTTAAATCAATTTAAACAACAATTGCTATTAACAACGGGGAGGTATTCAATACATGAGTCACTGAAAATTTTTGACAAGACGAGACACATAATCGAATATGACACAGTTGAGAACTTAGTATCCATATTAAGAGAGTATCTTCCACCTAACATAACGGTTGGAATTCATTGTAGTTTAGAAGATTTATATCATATTCAAGTATCTTTAAAAAAAACTTTACTAACAAATTTCTTTTTACGGGAATATTTCTACAAGACGTAGAAAACGCCGAAGATAGAGCTATAATAAGAGACGAAACACACAATCGAGCTCATAGGGGAGTACACGAAAATTATAAACAACTCAGTAAACTATAATATTGGCCCAATGAACCATGCATTTTATCTGTTACCTATGAATCGTACAGCGATTTATTTCACGTAACTAATTTAAGTTTTTATAAAGAAATAATTAATATGGAATCTGATAAAATAAAAAGAGATTCAAATAAAAGGTCACGATTGGAGATTAAATACGGGACAGATGTAATCGAATTAATTTTATCCCAGTTAATATCAGCTAGATCACAAAGGGGAATAAATGAGTTAGGCACCGTGTATAAATGGTTGGCACTCCGGATCATGACGATTTCATTAAAGTTCAAAATAAAATCAATGAATTAATTGAAAATAATAATAAACAATCTGTTAACAATTTTAAAAAGGGTTTTATTGATCAAGACTTACCACTAAAAAAAACATCGCTTACGATTGTAGACATTTGACCTACAAAACTAAATAGACACTATCACCCTTGCAAAAATGGATGTTTTTAATACAATAAGTTTGAAAAATAATTATATTAATGAAATATTAAAACACGAACAAAAGCCAGTAGTTATCGCTGACTTAATGGATGTCTCTGTGTTCAAATAACTCAGAACTTTCTTTAGATAATATAAACATTTTAAATCCATTCATTAAAATTAATAATACCATAATATCTATATCCTTTATATTAATAATTTTAATCATTATATAATTGATTTGTCTACCTATTATTAAATACAAAAATATATTTGCAACCAAAAAACAACGGCCATAACTTGAGAAACCTATTAACGAATAAATTGTTTTAACAGATATAAGAGATCGCTTAAACGACATTCATTATGAATCGGGATGATCAATTTTAGAAGGGGAGAGTAATCCAACCCAACGGTTCGACTTATGGAATTTGTAAGCAAATTTTTGAATTCAATCTCAGCTATATTGCCCTTGCCATTAGCGACATTGTCTTTGTCTTTGTTTAAGATTCTGCCTTTGTCTTTTCCATTAACTTCAACGGCCGCGCTTGACCGTCCTGCTAAGATAAATAAATCGTACAGTAAACACAAGCTTCCGTTTTATTTTAAACATAAATTAAAGGTCTAGAAGCTTATGAAAGAAAAGCATCTGGCCGAGGTTCGTTGGATAAATTTTTAGAATTAAGGAGTACGTCTGTACCGCATTAAAGTCCCGATCGGTCATACGCAATACTTAAAAAAGTGTCTTGATGTATAAGTGAGGTTGTGAATTAAAGTCAAACACCAATAAAATAAAATTTATATATTTATTTATTTATTTATTTATATCCTAGCGCTACAAGTGTACAATTATAATTATCGCGCTAGTCAAATTTAAACATAAGAAATATATTTTTTGAAATCAACAACAACGAATAAAATTAATTTGTAAGAACAGAAACAATTGAACAATTTTTGACCACTTTTTCTGGCCAAAACGCATTTTCTGAAAGTCGGTAATTTAAAACAGTTTGTTTACGTCAAAAGGGGGTTTAATTAGGAGGCAGTGTTGAGCGGCAGTTTTATCCACATGTCTACATCTCGCGCGCTTATACTGCCGTCCGCTCTCCATCTCCATCTCTCCACTTATTCTCTGCTCTGGAGCGCTTAAGTAAAGTTAGGCTTAAGCAGTTCTTATTTCCAAGTGTACAAACAAACATCTAAGCACGTCGATCAAGCCACCCCCCAAACACAGTTGTTAAACCAAAGCCTTCACAACAGAGGAATCTCCAGTGTTGCATAACAGAAATATTTATAGATGGCGCCACAACAAAAGAATCAGCTGATAAACGCAGCTGTTGCATTTGCGAAGCGCATAAGTCTGCAACAATAAGTTTAAGTTTGCAAACTTGGAAAGGCCAAAAGTGAAAATCTAGTCAACATAACTGCAAGTTTTAAAATGAATTCAAATCTGTGTGGCCTGTACTACGTGTTTGTGAATGTCCCCTGACATACCCTCAAATTGGCTAACGAAGAATTGTTTGGCAAGTGGTACAGTATGCAGTATTTTAGTTTTATAAGAGATGCACTATCAGACGTGGAGTTTAGGCAGCACAGCTACATTGTAGACCAAGCAAATACAAAATTATGCTAATTTTAGTCAGTTGCGCAGGAAGCACGCCGTTTGTCTAGATTCCATAACTGTCGTCGATTGAAGAAACCAAAATCACTGGCATCGATGAGCAACTCATAACTGATTTAAAAACGATTTTGATATGCCTCTCATACCAGCTTCCAATTGCCGTTTCTAAATTTCAAGCCTTTTGTTATCAAACTGCCGAGATTATCATTGAGAAATACCCGTGGTTACCAATCACCGCTAACGATCATAAATTGCTAATTCACGCCGGGAACATCATTGAAAATACCTTTTTATACCCGTTACGTTTTGCCACGCCCACTCTAACGCCCATAACGCTTAAATCTGTGTACCGCTGGTAGGTGGCGTATTTTAATCTCGCTTTGCTGCTTGCATATCTCCATTTCCCTTTGGTCGCTTTAGCTGAGTAACGGGTATCTGATAGTCGAGGTACTCGACTATAGCGTACTTTCGTGTTTGTTGTTAAATCTAAATAAAAGTGAGTAACAGGAAAGATAAAATGTTAATTCGATATTTATTAAAAATCATTTATAAAGGCAGCCGGTGTCCCAACACAAGGGGCCCCGGGATATTTACTTGGCAGTTCCACGGATTTCTGCGCGACTTTGCCACACATACCAGCCACGGTTTTGCTGCCAGCAACCGCTATCCGTTCGAAACGCCATAAACGTGACCGTGACCAGCCATAATCGCCTACCACAGTCGACGCCGACGACATTCAGAGTTTCCCGGTGAGTTCCGAAATACTACGTCCACCACATTTGGGAATTTCCAGCAGTCGCATCGTGGCGTTGAGAAGTACCGCCATTTTGTCGGGCGGTCGAACCTCGGACTGCCCTTGCAGCTGGCCTCCTGCCAGAAGTCCTCAGCCCGGGCTATAATCGCCTTCAGGCCCGGGCCAAAGTTGCTGAAACTTAGGAAAAATTAAAACATGTGTACCTTGAATACTTATATTGATATTTACTTCCCTGTTTAATTGTGAGTTTATCCGGAGTTAGACCCGAGAGCCTTATTTGTCCTCGTCGTTGCCTAGAATCAGAAAAGGTCGCGAGCAGTAGTTAAAAGGTATAGTTTACAGTGCAGTTACGTACCTTTTGGCGTGTCCTTCATTTCCCCAGGAGCTCCTCTGGATTAGCTGATGTATGCTTCTTTTAAGTACCATAACTTTTCGCGGCTCCTGTAGCCTTTTTCCAGCAAAAAAAATCCTCTGCTTTGACCGCATAAAAATTGAAGACGGCGGCCAAGTTTCGGTCTTAAAGGCTGAGGAAGGATAGATCGGTTAGGAGGAGCATGAATATAAATGATTGTAGTTCATTAAACATTTGTAAATCCCACAACGTGTGAGATGGAATCTTCGTAGTCGCGAGGAGGGGGCTCCTGCCGATCGAGAATGGCTTGTGCCCTGCAGCATCTTGATGGCATCCATGGTTGGGTGGGAGCGCTTGGCTAGGTCATCGGTAGCCACCAAATTTAATCCATATTTCCGTCAATACTTGTAGATGTTTACCTTTGTTTACGTTTTTGTCCTTAATGATGAGTGATAGAATAGTGATGTGAGACAGCGGAGTTATCGATATTTATGTTGCGAGCTGTATCATTAAGGGAACTCTGCGTCACTCCCGGTGAAAAAAAAGCAGTTCGTAACAAAATCCTATTCAATGAACTATTAAATTTTGTTTTTCTTGAAAGTTAATTTCATACATTTTCGGAGTCGTTAACCCATTCCTACAGGGTGGCCAAAAAATCTTTAATCATCATGAAGGAAAGAAACTGTATATACAAAAAAAAAAGATAGAACGCTATAGTCTAGTACCTCGATTGTTAGATACCCGTTACTCAGCTAAAGGGAAATGAAGATAAGCAAGCAGCAAACCGAGAGCGCCACCTACCTGGCGGTAGATAAAATAAAATAAATTTAAGCGTTATGGGCGTTAGAGTTGCCGTAGAAAAATTTGGGTCAATCAATAGGTATTGACGAGACTAATTAAAATTTTGTTCAAGCATGGAATTTGTGGGCGCCACAGGTTTATGCGGTTTGTGGGCGTTAGAGTGGGCGTGGCACTCTTCTGAAACAAAGTTGCGCTGCGAAAGAAGCTCAGGAACCTGCATGCAAAATCCCAATAGCCTAGCTCTTATAGTTTCCGCGATTTCAGCGTAACATATAATATTGTAACGAACACACAATCTTCTTAGCTAGCCGCACGAATCTCGTAGCGAGCAGACATCTTACATCTGGCGCCCAACGTGATTGTCCCAACAGTGAGAACAGCACAATAAAAATAGGAAAGAAGTGGATTTACCGCCTCAAGAAGGAGGACTTCGCCCATGTCGCACAGAGGCTTAATGTCGCCCTGGAGGGCAGGCTAGAAGACATGAGGAAGGCACTGTCGGAATACTATTCAGAACGACCCACAACTTGTCGACATCTGGGCCGAGCTGGAAGCAACATACCACGACAGAGCCGGCCCAAGCATTACGTTACCAAACGCTGAAGGGGACAACCTGGTGGCAAGCCTGAGCGTTGACAACATGCAAAAAGAGGCCCACAGGAGAGAGTCAAGCCAGGATAACAAAACAACAGCGCTGACCCCGAGACCAAGCCAGTCGGACTATGCAAAGGTCGCTAAACAGGTCCGCGAATGGTCGTTTAGGTTCGACGGGGCGGAAGGCATCACGCGGCTAAGTCAAGGCGTTTGTTTTCTAACTTTGTCACGACCACACCCTGGCGAGTCGCCCGGCGGGTCTGTCAGAGACAAGCAAAAGAGTCCTACGACGAAGAGCCGTCAGCTTTGGGAGGAAAGTTGTCTGCGACCCAGCGTACCTTGCCCGACCAAGCAGGACCTGGCGTGACGGACGAGCGGTAGATCGATTTGCGGTTTCAAGAGGCGGCAGCCTGGAGAGCCCTGCGATTACCGGCGAAGTTTCCGAGCAGCGACCGCCCAGCTCCACGAGATACTGGTACCGCCAGAACAACGAGATACTGGTCAGAAGACAGCGCAGAGGACCTCGACAGCGACGCCAGCAGACATTTCCGGCAGCCACGTTACCATCGCCGCGCGGAGATCATTTGGGAGCGCAGGAGCGTCGCGGACATCACGCATTAGGGTGAAGCCGGGTGGAACGTTCGTCTGCGCTAGGCGTAAAGCGAAGTGAACCGCTAGACAGCCTCCTGGCGGCAGCCTTGACTGTCAGCGCGAACTGAAGAAGAACCTAGCGGGACCGTCCGGGACAGAGCAAGGGACAGGTATTGCCTCGAAAGGCGTCGGCCTGGAGAGCAAGGCTTGTTCACCCTAGTCTGAGAACGGTGACGCTTCCCTAAGCCCACAAGGTCGAACTCTCTGCGGGTGCAACAAGCGACCCCTAGGCAACGCGTCGTCAAGCAAGTAGAGGCGGCCACTACGAGCGTCCCGAGACCCAGGACGAGTCAACGCGTCGAAGAGCCATATAAATATATAAATCAGTTCGTTACATCTGGCGCCCAACGTGATTGTCCCAACAGTGAGAACAGCACAGTAAAAATAGGAAAGAAGTGGATTTACCGCCTCAAGAAGGAAGACTTCGCCCATGTCGCACAGAGGCTCAACGTCGCCCTGGAGGGCAGGCTAGACGACATGAGGAAGGCAGTATCGGAATACAACTCCGAAACAGAGAACGATCCACAACTCGTCGACATCTGGGCCGAGCTGGAGGCGACATACTACGACAGAGCCGGCCCAAGCATTACGTTAACGAACGCTGAAGGGGACAACCTGGTGGCAAGCCTGAGCGTTGACAACATGCAGAAAGAGGCCCACAGGAGAGAATCAAGCCAAGAAAAAAAAGCAGCAGCGCTGATCCCGAGACCAAGCCAGTCGGACTATGCAAAGGTCGCTAAGCAGGTCCGCGAATGGTCGTTCAGGTTCGACGGGGCGGAAAAACCATTCGAGTTCCTGGAGCAGGTAGAATGGTCCGCCAACACGTACGGCTTGGACCTTGATAAGATCCCTCGAGCGATGCCGGAGTTGCTTAAAGGAAGGGCGTTGAAATGTAGCCTGGGCAGAGTTCATAGAAAGCTTCCACACCTACTTTCTGCCAAGAGATTTCTTCACCAGGCTAGCGGACCAGGTCCGGCAACGGAAGCAAGGATTCAGCGAGTCGTTCAAGGACTACATGATCGACATGCAGACGATGGTGAGGCCACTTAACAACTCTACGAAAGAAACGTTAAGGGTCATTATAGAGAACTGCACACCAAGCCTACGGATTTTCTTAAGAGCATACACAGTGTGGTGAGGCCACTTAACAACTCTACGAAAGAAACGTTAAGGGTCATTATAGAGAACTGCACACCAAGCATACGGATTTTCTTAAAAGCATACAATGTGTCGGACCTGGATACACTAATCATCCTAGCCGATGAGTACGAAGAACTTGAAAAGGAACGGGAAGTTTTCGCACAGGAGAACAAGTTCTCAAAGACCAAGTCGGCGTCACCAACGCAGGTGACATGCAGAAGATGCGAGGAGACAGATAACCAGGACACACGAGATAACCAGGACACACCAAGCCAGACGACAGCAGGCAACAGACGCACCACGCGGAGGCCATTGGACACCACCCCCACAGCAACAGAGACAGCCAAACAATACCTGTGGAGGCCGCCAAGCAACACACAGAGGCTACAAGATGCCACCCATATCACAGACCCGCAGGAGGCCTGTAGAAAATGCGGTGGGATCGGACACTGGGCTAGAGGATGTAAAAACCAGCGGCTGTTATTTTGCTGGATATGCGGTAAGGTGGGTGTCAGGAGCGTCGATTGCTGCCAACGATCGGGAAATGGCCAGCGATCTCAGCCGTAGAGAGGCGAGCGGGGATCGCACAATGCCACCTGTCCAAACTAACGGGCAAGCTAATCGAGGAGGAGCAGCAGTTGTCCGCAGCTGTGATGATTGGTGGGAACAGCTACAAAGCCACAATCGACACCGGAGCAACGGCAAGCTTCGTTAGCGAAGAACTGGCGGACAATATTGCTGCTCTAGAATGGATTACAAAGACGAGACGGCAAGTTAGGTTGGCAGACGGAGGGTGTGGCGGAATTGATCCGCAGCTCGAGGTGGAGGTCAAATTCGGCAAGAAACAAGTGACCATGAGCCTGTTGATTTTACCCGGAGTAGTGGATCCATTAGTGTTGGGATGGAACTTCCTGAAACAAGTCGGAACCGAGTTGGACGATACTACAGCGTTCCTTGAAGCAGAGCTGGCAGACTTCAGCACAATGACGGGAACATCGAATATGGCAGCACACCTGATCAAAATGAAGGATGACAAGCCAATCAAGCAGAGATACTACCCCAAGAACACGAAAATTCAAGGGAAAAACAACGCAAAGGTGGACGAGCTTCTCCAAATGGGGTTCATAGAGCATTCAATAAGCCCATACAGCTCCCCCATCGTGATGGTGAAAAAGAAGATAGGCAAGTGGAGACTGTGTGTCGACTTCAGGCAGATTAACGCGAAGTCAGTGATGGATGCCTCGCATAAACTACATCCTGGGTCAACTAAGGGAAGCGCGGTACATCAGCAGTTTGGACCTGAAGGTCCAGGCAATAGCAGGCAATATACGGCGTTCACGGTACCAGGCAAAGGTCTGTTTCAGTGGAGGGTAATGCCGTTCGGATTTCACTCGGCGTCGGCAACGTTTCAGCGAGTTTTGGACCAAGTAATTGGCCCCGAGATGTCACTGGAAGAACACAAAAGAAACACAAACGAAAGGAGGCAAACCTGAGGCTGAATCCAGAAAAATGCCAATTCTTTAATAAGGAACTGCTGTACCTGGGACATCGAGTGACAAGCGAGTGAATAGGAACAGATCCAGAAAAAGTAGCCGCCATCGCCGAACTGGAACCGCCATCGACCGTCAAAGAACTCCGGGGAGTGGACACCAGAGCACCAGATGACGTTTGAGGAAGTAAAGGCAAGACTCGTGGCAGATCCGGTGCTAGCATGCCCGGACTTCAGTAGAATTTTCATCCTGCAAACAGACGCCAGCGACTACGCCATCGGAGCAATACTGACCCAGGACACCGAAAAGGCCGAAAGAGTAATCTTCTATTCGAGCCAACAATGAACGGCGCGGAGAAGAACTGTTCAACAACGGAGAAGGAGTGCTTGGTGATCGTCTGGGCGATCCGGGAGCTCAGGCCATATCTGGAAGGTTACAACTTTAAGGTAGTAAACGACCACATGGCCCTGAAATGGCTCAACAGCAACCAAAGCCCTTCAGGAAGGATCGCCAGGTAGGCCCTGAAGCTACAACAGTACGACTTTGAGATAGCGTACAGAAAGGGTCAGCAAAACGTGGTGGCCGACGCATTATCAAGACAACCACTACCAGAGACGCTACGAGGATTAAAAGAGGCGTCGGCAACAATAACTTCAGGAGGGTGCAGCTGGATCAAGGATATGGGCGAAAATATACCGCAGAAGTACCCAGACTATGTTATGGATGGTGAGACACGGTACAGAAACATACCTCATGGAGCAGGCAGTGAAGACGTCGCGTCATGGAAGATGTGCGTCCCAAAGTCGCTACGAGAAACAGTGTTGAGGGAAAACCACGACGCACCGTCTGCGGGACACGTAAAAAGCCGGAGGACAATTGCACGGTTGGCAGCCCGATACTACTGGCCAGGCATGCATAGAGACGCCCGAGCACACGTAAGAAAATGCGAGATTTGCATGCGGTTTAAGCCCAATCAGATGCAGGCGGCCGGGAAGATGTTGACCCAAGTGCCGGAGGGACCATGGGCCACGGTATGTGCAGACTTCGTTGGACCCCTACCAAGATCTAAGCACGGGAACCAAATGCTGCTAGTCATGATAGACAGGTTTTCGAAATGGACGGAACTGGTGTCCCAGCGCAGTGCGACAGCAGAGTCGCTCAAGAAGGCGTTTAGGGAGCGCATAATCGCATGGACGGAGAGCGAGAGAGAATGAAGACTTCGCGGGCAAGGCAAGAGTGCCGTGTGCAAAAACCGGATAACGGAACTTTGGACTCTCCCGTGAACTTTGGACCGGGAGAGGAAGTGCCACATCTCGGCAGTGGAGCGGCACACAGGCGTGCCACACACATCACGGGAATCAGCGGGATGGCAGCAGTGGGCGGAGCAAGTGGGTCAAGCAGGAGTCACGGACTTTGGACCCGGGGTGGAGAGATCCAGCGGGCCGTGCGCAAAAGGGAAAAAACGGTTCCCGGAGGCCCTATATAAGGCCGCAGAGCGCTGGCAGCTGGATCAGTCGATCACGAGGATTCAAACCTTTAAGATCAGTTATAGTACCAAGTGAACAGTCATTCAAGCAAGTAATCTACGAGGGAGCCACAACCAAGCGAGTCGTCGGAAGCAGCGCCGTGGGAAACACAAAAGGAGCAAGATCGCCACGTCGAGACGTTCGGGATTGGATCATCAGGAATCCCCGAATTGAGACACAAGTGGCTGAGTTCTGGAAGGCATCACGCGGCTAAGTCAAGGCGTTTGTTTTCCAACTTTGTCACGACCACACCCTGGCGAGTCCCCCGGCGGGTCTGACAGAGACAAGCAAAAGAGTCGTACGACGAAGAACCGTCATCTTGGACAGGAAAGTTGTCTACGACCCAAAGTACCTTGCCCGAGCTCATTGGGGAGCGCAGGAGCGTCGCGGACGTCACGCATTAGGGTGAAGCCGGGTGGAACGTTCGTCTGCGCTAGGCGTAAAGCGAAGTGAACGCCTGTGTGCCGAGATGTGGCACTTCCTCTCCCGGTCCAAAGTTCACGGGAGAGTCCAAAGTCCGGTGGAGTTCCGTTATCCTGTTTTGCACACGACACTCTTGCCTTGCCCGCGAAGTCTCCATTCTATCTCGTTCTCCATGCTTTGTCTCCAAACTCTCTCGCTCTCCGTCCTTGGTCTCCAAACTCTCTCGATCTCCATCCTTGGTCTCCAAACTCTCTCGCTCTCCATCCTTGGTCTCCAAACTCTCCTCGCCGCGCCGTTACTACGCGAATTCGCTGCGTATCTGGCTAGCGGCCGGCCATCTGCTGCTGCTTCTATTTGTGGGGAGTTATTTAACTCCTCACAATATCTATGTGTAAATTAACTTTCTCCCTAAGTAATTTGTTAAAAAAATTAATTTTTGATTTAAAACTGCTCTTATTCACTTTTACAATATTTTAGGTCGAACTTATTTTATATTCACTGGTCTTTAGTTTACACTCGTTTCAACTGCTTGAATTGATTCTCAAAAACGGACAGCACTGCCTCGAGTAATCAAACCTCGGCTTAAGAGATTTATCTTAAAATTGTTTATCTTAGAGTGTGAGTGTGACGACGGTTCGTCAAGAATATTGCTACGCTAGCCACACCACTCTCCGAGTCCTTGAAGAAGTCTGGAAACACAAAGTTTTCCTTTGCTTCACGGGAGACACTGAAGTAAATCTATGATAATTTCCGTGATAAAGTAGTTGTAAAGATTGTATTTTGTTATTTATTTTTTTAAAAGGTTTTTTTTTGTTAGGATGTTGGGTTCCTGGGTTCATCTCGCCGTTCTAGATTTCTAATTTTATGTTGGTTATACACTTAATTTCGTAGTCGTGACCCGTGGCAACGCTACGCGCTGAACAGTAACCCCGATTTAAAATAGAAAATGAGGTCGGGAAAGAAAAGCCAACAGGAGTCAAAACTGCCGATGTCCTTAACTGGCGGCTATCACCACGTGTGATAGCTAGTTCAGTTGACGAACGGCTAGGCGGTGACGGGAGGATAGGGGTCGGTTTCTTCTCCCCAGGTCCAGAGCTGCTAGAAGAAAAAAATGGGAGAATTTGAATACATAGGTGTTCGTAAAAAAAGGTTTATGGAAGTGAGGAAAATTTGTTTTATTGTTATTTATTTTGCTATTAGTTAGTATCGTATTTATTTATTTATTTTGTTGTTTATCATATTATTTATTATCGTATTTATCTGTTATCTTGTTTATTTATTTATCGTTGTATTTATATTATTTATTAGTGACGAGTTAGTTCAGTACTTATTAAAAAATTGTTGAAAATCCTATCCGAGGGCACGGCCACTAGCTTAGGGCAATGTGTCCTCCTGGCGACGAAAAGGACTATATCTGGTCCACGGACGTAGAGGATGCTGCTGAGTTGCCGCGGATATCGCTGACTGGGGGTGTACCCAGAACGCCGGTAGGCGGTAGTGCGGTGGATTGAATTAGGGATCAAGGCGATCTTCGAGGCGCCGGAGCAACTTCTGGTTCCGGAGCAGAAGAGTCCTCAAAAGCTTAACCTGGAAAGGGATACAGCGGCGGAGTCGGCGGAGTCGGCGATGAGCGCAGCTGTGGCACAGGCGACGCAAACCATTCGCGCGTTGCAGGAGTTAAAAGTAAGCCAGACGTTGTGGGAGGAGAGCAAGAAGGGCTCCATGGACATGATGAAGTTGCTGAACGACGTCTTTAGACCAGCGGAATTTCATCAGCGGCAGTATACGGATAAATGCTACCGAAGGCCGTCGGAATTGCCGCCCAGGCAGCGACCGGGGCTCGATAGTAGCCTGAGCCAGAAACCGAATGGACCGCTCCTATCGGGCAGAGCGACGGAGTGGTATTGGGTACATGTACGCCAATCCAGAGTGGTCACTTAGAACCAGCTGCGCAGGGTCATCAGACGGAAAACGAAAGGATGCCCGAGCTACTACAGCGTGAGTAACAGCTGGGAGAGAGCGCGGATGACTACATACATTCTATGCAGCAACTCGCCTCACGCCTGAAAAAACCAATGCCAGAGCGGCAGTTGGTGAAGGTGGTAAAAAAGGGCTTGAGGGACAACATAGCTATGTTCGTTTACGCAATGGATGTACTCAAGGTGGACGAACTTCGGGAGGATTACGTCGAAGTAGAGAGGAATTTCGGTCGTCGAGGGCGCGCTTCTTTCTTGCAGCGAGGCGCTCATACCGGACGAAATCGACGAGCAGCAAAACCTCGAAGTCGACGAGCTCCGTGGCCATTCAAGCCAGGTTGCTGGAGTTGCGGGGCAGCGGAGTACGGATTCCAGGATTGCGAGGTTTTGTTTCCGGTACGGCAGACCGGGCGTGAATACTCCGAAATGTCCCGATCGCGCGGAAAACGGTCGGCTCGCCCAGGTTGGATTCCCGCGAAGTTGTTCCGAAGGAAGTAGATCAATCTTTTAGATATAAGTAATTGTTAAGATACCTACCGGAGGAAGAACGGCTTCGTCGTTATATGGAGGCACGGAACCGGATCTTTGCAGAACATCAGCTGAGCGGCATGGGCCTAGTCTCACTAAGAGTCCAGAAAGCAAGGGAGCGCTTCAGGATAAGGAGATCCAGACGACGAGAGGTGGTGGCGGCCGTAAAACGCATCGATTCCGCCGATCCTAGATCCTTCGCCGACGTGGAGACCTTGGGCAAGCAGCTTACCGGCTTGTTGGAGACGGGGGCCAGTTTAAGTGTGCTGGACAAATGCTGTCGAGAGCTCGTGAAAACGCTGGGAGTTACCGTCCAACCGTATTTTTGCGTAGTCCGGACGGATTCTGGCGAGGATCAATCCTTTATCGGACGCTTGGAGCTGCCTGCCGTGGAACAAACTTCGTACTTCGAAGTCGACCTCTGGCGGGCGTTCGGACTTTGCCCAACCGTCGTAGGGAAGCCGGTGGCGAGAGGCGTCCAGGCAGCTAAAAAAATCCATGCCAGCCGATAAGGGAGGTAAGGGAGGAACCCGAATCCTGGAGCCTTTCTGCGGAGGAAAAGCTGGCATTAAATGAGTTCCTTACCTTTGAAAGGGATGGCCTCGGAGTCACCAGCATGGAGAGGCATTAAATTGAGCTGATAGAAGGAGCTCGGGTGTTTAAAGATCGTCCGTATCCGATGTCTCTGGCGAAGCAATAGGTGGTCGACGAAAAAAATTCGATATGATGCTTGAGCTGGGTGTCATCGAGGAGAGAAAAAGCCCGTGGAGCAACCGCACAGAAGTAGTGTCAAAGCCAGGGAAAGACAGGTTCTGTCTGGATGCCTGGAAGTTGAACGCATTGGCCATTAAGGATGCATACCCTCTGCCCAGTACTGAAGGAATCCTATCCAGGATAGATCAGACGCATTAGATCTCCAGCGATTGGCAGATTGAACTAAATGACAAAAGCAAGAAGTAAACTGCGTTCACCGTTCCAGGCAGGACATTGTACCAGTTTCGAATGATGCCATTCGGGCTGTGCAACTCGGCACAACGCTTGGTGTTGCTCATGGATCGGGTGATACCAGCGGAGCTCAGATCCAACGTCTTCGTCTACTTAGACGACCTGCTAGTCCTCGCTCCACATTTTCAGACGCACTTGAAATACTTGCGTCGAGTAGCCCACAGTCGAAAAGCAGTCGGATTGATCATAGGGTTAGAGAAATCAATGAAGGAAGTACGAGCCTTCCTCGGCACAGCGGGATGGTATCGACGGTTCGTCAAGAAGTTTGCTACGCTAGCCACACCACTCTCCGAGTCCTTGAAGAAGTCTGGATACACAAAGTTTCCCAGCGCCACACAGGATGTGGATGACCTGAAGCTGGCCTTGACGAGAGCGGCGGTTCTGGTTCATGCGGATTTCAAGAAACATTTCTACATCCAGTGCGACGCATCCCGTGGAAGGGAGCCGTTCACATGCATAACTGGTCACGCTGAAATCGTTGAAGGACGTCCGGACGGCTCCCAAGGTGATCTCTCCAGCTGCAGGGCTCCGATTTCAGCATTGAAGATTTACGTTCGCGGAAATCAAGTCTTGGGTGGGTTATTTAGAGATTGGCTATCGGCTCAAAGTTGTTTTAGTGAATTTCCTGGTAAACGAGTATTTTACAAGTTCGGGTGGCCTGAGACGAAACATTCGGACAACGGCAAACAGTTCGTATCCATGGTGTTTGAGGAGGTGATCGATGTCTTCGGTATACAGCACATAAAGACTACAGTATATTCACCACAGAGCAATGCCGCGGATAGGGTAAACAGGAATGTATTGGCCGCAATTCGCAGCTTCTTGGTCAAAGATCACCGGGAATGAGATGCACATCTGCCGGAGATTGAGGTGGCTGTCCGAAACACTGTCCACTCAGCCACAGGAGAAGCTCCCCATCACATGTTCCTCAACGGTTCCAGTTACAAGCTAGCCAGACGACTCAGGGCCGTTATGAAGACAAAGGACAAGCTTCGGAAAATCCACGCCAAGGTGCAGAAGCAACTGGAGGGGGCATACGAGCATTTTCATTCTTCTTTCGGAAATGGCATTAATTTGGGATCCAGAGTCAAGCAGACATCTAAAACTTAATTACTTTTTTGAACGCAGTTAAGACGTCCTGCTGGGGGTTTTTTTTTTAAACCATTTTTATATGGTATGAATCGGCTTCTTACAAAAGAAACAGTTCAATTGCGTTTAAGCTCATGCTGATGCACATGTAGTTTGCTTTTTACTTTTCTCTTATCTGATTTGTTGAATATCTCGATTTTTTACTGGTTTTGATCATGGGTTGTCTTAATTATTCGTCCCATTGAGTATTGTAAAACTGGAGTATTATCATCCTTTATCAACACTAATGTTCCTGACCTGGCAATGCTATAGTTGTTACAAATAGTGGATACGGCCTGCCATCTCTGTCCCAATGATTGCAGATGGTGAGAAGGCTTACTGTCTGCTTATGCGGTTAGTGGTTCTTCAAAAAGAATATGAACCACGGAAGCTCTGTAATATCTTTTGGAGCGCTTGACATCGGAACCAAGGGTCTTGAATTCATGTCAGCTTGTATTTCCACTAACACAGTTTCTGATTCTTCATACGTAAGATTCGCTGTTGATACATTTTTCATTTATAAATTGTTGTGTTGGGGTGGCTTGATCGCTGAAATTGGAAGAATGAAGTCCCAAGAACGAAGGTACGAAAAACACGGGAGTACCCTGGACCCATTGTATATTTTCGTGTAATAACCGGTGAACTTCCTGAACTAGGACCTAATAAACCTTTGGCCCAAGGCACAAAACTTGGTTATGTAATCACAGGTTTTCTCGATAAAGAAAACTCATCTGATACGGAAATCAACCCTAATCTGGTAAAAGACAGAGATAATTTTTCAGGACCGAACGATGCTTATGAGCTAACGAAAGATATAAATCCGGTGAATATAGAGAAGATAGCAAACGGGAGAATGACATTTCTCTCGATGGTGAAGGGATTCATTTAAGGAACTTAGCATTGATGGACCATAAGATAAAAGACCCTGAAATAGACGAAAAAAATTCCGACACTGACTCGTCTGATCGAGAATCAAATGATACATATAATGGCTCATTGCAGCTGACTGAACCTCACGGATCCTCATACTTATATAATTAATACAGAACCGACTTCTCATCAACTTAAAACTACAAGAAGTCTGACTGTTGTTCAACATTTCTAAATTTAACCAAGAAATATCTAAGTTTTGTTGCAGAAAGTCCACATACCAAACACGTGACAAATAAAAATGTTGTACGAGGGTACAATTTCAGTCCCCACTCGGATTGCGAGTGTTTACTTTGGTTAGGCATAAACATCCCTATTACTGTCAGATGCTGTGTCAATTAATTCTGCAAGCTGACTTTCTATAAACTCAGCATGATGTTGTAAATCGTTTTAAAGGTAAATATCAATATTTCTTATTTATACCTACACCCAGAAAAAAATCCGTTCGAAACGTTCAATAATCAAGACCAAACGTTGTCAAAAAGTGCGTAAGCCCGTTTGTTGACAGTTCATGAACGGTCGTTCGTAAAATGTGACCGAAACTTTAGGGTTGGGTTCCGAACAAATGGTATCGGGGTTAACTTGACAACATACAAATATTTAAAAAAACGAAGTTTGTGTACATGTGTACTTTCTGAACGCCTGGTAGAGATTTATTTAATTTCCCACCTTATGTTTTGTTATTGCTAGAATTCAATGTATTTTGGTTATTTTGCTGAAGACAAAGAATTTATTATTAATAGAGGTACATACATACATATAAACATTAGAAATAATATTTTAATAAAACGTACAATTCACAACCGTCTTCTCGCGGACTCGAACCTGTGCTACCATGTGTCGAAGGCGGACGCTTTAGCAGCTGGACCACTGAGCGAATTTTTCGAGTGCGGAAAATCGGGACACTAGACCTACGTATTGTTGCAATAAACAAACATCAACCATGTGGCGAAAAATTATCGATTTCAATAGACTTTAACGCGTCTATCGCAGCTTTTTCATGAACGGCGTTCGATATCTGAGAACATTTTTCGAAATTTGGAACCAAGTTGTTTGTCGTTAGAAATTGTTACCAACACCGTTCGATTTTCGTGAACAAATGTTCGAAATGTGAGAACTAAAAATGGAGAACGGATTGTTCGCATTTCATGAAAAATGTTCTTGATTTTTTTCGTTCTTTTTTTTCTGGGTGTAGTAATAATTATACCCGTTACTCGTAGAGTAAAAGGGTATACTAGATTCGTCGAAAAGTATGTAACAGGCAGAAGGAAGCGTTTCCGACCCCATAAAGTATATATGTTCTTGATCAGGATCACTAGCCGAGTCGATCTAGCCATGTCCGTCTGTCCGTCTGTCCGTCTGTCTGTCCGGATGAACGCTGAGATCTCGGAAACTATGAGAGCTAGGCTATTGAGATTTGGCGTGCAGATTCCTGAGCTTCTTACACAGCGCAAGTTTGTTTCAGCACAGTGCCACGCCCACTCTAACGCCCACAAACCGCCCAAAACTGTAACTCCTACAGTTTTGATGCTAGATAGAAAATTTTAACTGAAATGTATTGTTCTCATCAATACCTATCGATTGACCTAAAAAAAGTTTGCCACGCCCACTTAAACGCCCACAAACTGCGAAAACCTGTGACGCCCACAATTTGCATGCTTGATAAAAAATTTTAACTGAAATGTATTGGTGTCGTCAATACCTATCGATTGATCCAAAAATAAATTTGCCACGCCCACTCTAACGCCCATAACGCTTAAATCTGTCTACCGCCGGTAGGTGGCGCATTTTAATCTCGCTTTGCTGCTTGCATATCTCCATTTCCCTTTGAGTAACGGGTATCTGATAGTCGAGGTACTCGACTATAGCGTTCTTCCTTGTTTTTACACTGTTTTTGTGTTCTGAGGTGAGTCTACCTCTGTATGTATTTACGATGTCTACTATTTTATTATATTGTGATATTACCGTCTTTATGTGAAATATCCACAATTGTGTATATAAATTATGTTTTTTGCTTCGGGATATATTAAAAAAAAGGGATTTTTATTTTAATATACAGCGGAGTTTTTATTGGTAAAGTTCTTTCAAGTTAGATCCCCAATCTTAAACTGATTTTACAAAATGCATTATTCTTATAACTATGGCTTTTAGCGGTGACAGCGACGCGAGCAGCGAAAGTGGACTTTGATTGAGAATTTTGATTGGTCAAATCTGTGGCCCGATGAAACGGTTTCTAGGCTGCATCTTTTGTTTAGTTAATTTGGATTGGCCAAAGCTTTTATGCTGACGAATGGGTTCTCAGGCTGGACCCTTTGTTTAAATGTTTGAATATTGTTTATGTCTACCGTCGTCGATAAAGGCGTGAGAAGTGTTTATAATTCTGGTGCTGCCGATTGAAAGATTTGGATGGGAAAGATTTCTGTCTGAGGGGTTAAATGTTTATGTCTGATTGATTTGAATAACTGCGATAGTAGGCTCTGGACTGTTATTGACAATTGGAATAATGGGTATCTCGGGATATACAGGTTGTATGTTGGGTTTGGTATCCAGGGTATTTGCGTATACGTCACTCGCCCCTCCTTTAGAAGATTCAACATCCTTTTTGAATTTAAACAAAATTTCTTTTTTGTTGGCTAGGCGCCTATAGGTAAATATGATATAAGTAGTAATGCTTAAAAGTATAATTATTAATATTGTAAAAACAATCCACTTATAAATTGATTCTTGTTTTTGTTGATAGGTAATAGAGTTTTTAAGTTTTAACAATCGTATTGGTTCATATAAAGTAATATTAGTGCTGGATAATATAATTTTATATTCTTTTGTGTTCTTTGATTTTGTAATTTTAATATCTCTTATTTCTAAAGTACATTGACTTAATTGTATTATATTGTTACCCTGAATTGTTTTGTTGAACATTTCGCAATCTTGATTAATTTGTGTCTCTTTTAAATTATAAGTAATAATGATGTTAGGCTCAATATATTTTAAAGATTCATTTTCTGATACAAAAGTGTGTTGACATTTCGCAAATTGATTAGTAAGGATTTGAGAGATCAGTAATAATAAATTTTTGGTCTAAAATATTTGCTAATGAATTTGGTGAATTTTCCAAGTGAAATACTTTCTTTTCGTTATTTACAAAATATTCATAACTATCATTTATATCAATTTGTCGGCCCATATTATCTGGATATTTAATAACTCTATATTTTTGTGTTTCTTTAAAAGAAGTGGGTATATGGGCTAGAATAAAAGTGTCTTTAGTTTGACTGCTTAACCAAGCTGAAGTTTTGATTGAGAGTAATTTTTCTTCGTTTATGTTCTCCAACTCTTCATGTTTTAGTATTTTAGGATTAAATATTCCAACTCTTGTTAATTGTAAACTCATTTTCAAATCTTTAATGTATTCTAGGAATATATTTAAGCAATATCTAAAAATGTGCAAAGCTTTTTCTTCTTGTTTATCTTTTACGAGTTTGCTTATATCTTTTGATTGTTTATTTATTATTTGAGTTATTTCATTAAATTCTTTGTTTTCAATTAACATTTCTTGTAAGTTTTGTAGTTTATCTTCCAACTCTTTTTTATCTTCTTCAGTTAATGTTCCAAATAGATACTTGTGAGCTGTCCCTAAAAAGTCAATTAATCCTCGTTTTTGTCTCGATGACGAAGTAATTCCCTTGATTTCATGTTTTAATTGTTTCAATGTTAATGCAATGTCCGGTACATTTTTAAATTGGTTTTCGTATTTTATAAATTCCTGATATGTTTCAAATATTTTAGTTTGATTTATTTTAATCATATGATGTTCATACTTTAGAGGTATTTGTATAGTCCCTGTGTTCAGAAGTAAATAACCGTTGTTCGAAGTAATGGGTGTAATGCTAATTTGTTGAGCTGTTGTCAGTGGTATTTTCGTCCATGTCACTATCATAATCATTTTCATTATTAGAATCAGTACTGTCAGTTTCCCTGGAATGAGGAGAGAGATTTTGTATTTTAGCTTTTCTAAATTTACTTATGTGTTTTACTACCCTATGACCCCTATTAGTTTCTTGCCAGTGCTTTTCGTCTTTTTGTTCTAACGCTAGTGTCTTTTTGAATGGGTTTACTACTTTAGCTTTACGTTTCATTTCTTTTTCAACTTTAGTGTATTCCAGATCTACTTCATGTTCCTCGCGGTCTTTGTTAATGTTATCTATCTTATGTTCTTTTTGTTTTTGCATATTTTTGCTTGGTTTTATTCTATAGCAGCAGGAGTTTTACCTGTGGCATCGTGGGTTATTTCATGATTATAAACATATGTTGCCTTTTCTATGTTCATTAACTTATCTTCAGCGTCCGTAAGTGTATTAATAATTCTATGTTTTTCATTGATTGTTTTATGTACCCTTTCTATATCGGCTATACCATTCTTGCTAGTTGTAATTTCAATGTTAATATTTTCCTTTTGTAACAAATTTTGTAATGATTTAGATACTAGGCCAGGATCTTGATCCATTTTAATTGTTTTCGGTTTACCTATCATATTAAAGATTTTAAGAAGAGCTTTTTTACTTTCAATCCAATCTGTGGTTTTTGTTTCAATAATAGAAATGAATTTTGAATGAATGTCGATGCATGTTAAAAATTTACGTTGGTCAGTAAAGTAATAGTCTATAACATAATTATCGCGAATATTTTTGGTTTCTGGAGTTTTTTCAAACGGAAGAGCAACTTTTCTGTGCTCTGCTTTGCATAAATTACAAATTTCACATTTATTAATAATGTTTTGAATAAGTTTTTGCGCGTTTGGGAAGTAGTATTTCATTTTAAAAGTGTCAAGTCTTTTTAATTCCTTGGTGTATTGTTTTCTCATGTATTTCTAATATTTTTTCATGAAAGTCTGCATATGTGGGCAAGTTGGGAAGTACTACTGAAGTTTTCATTAATTTCGTACCAGTATTTGGTTTAATTAATTTCATATAGGCTCGTTGAAAAATTGCAAAATCTTCGTCATTATTAATGTACATAACAAAATTGTGTCCACATATAAATTTTATAATTATGTCTTTCGCCAAAGCTGCATAGTTTAACTCATGTTCATTTAAAGTTCTACTGGCAAAACAAATGGGTTTCCCTTCTTGGAATAGTACAGCACCTAATGCATAATTGCTTGCATCTGTAGTTAGATCAAACTTCTTTTCAAAATCTGGATATATGAGAATTGGATCGTTACTTATTAAAGTTTTTATTTTTTCAAACGCTTCATTGTAACTATGATCGTTTATATTTATTTTTGCTCCTTTCTTTAAGCAGAGAGTCATTGGTTTGGCAATTTTTGCGAAATCTTTTATAAATTTACGATAAAAACCACAAAGGCCTAAAAATGATTTTATTTGTTTTGGAGAGTTTGGAATTTTAAAATCTTGAATAGCTTGAATTTTATTTTGATTTGCTCTGATTCCTTCAATTGAAATTATGTGACCTAAAAATTCAGTTTCTCGTTTCATAAACTCACATTTATCTAATTGTAGTTTGAGATTCGATCTGCGAAGACGTTCGAATACTTTTTTTAAAGATTGAATATGCTCTTGTAAAGAGGTTGAAAATATAACAGTGTCGTCTAAATATACTAGACAATGGGTACCTATTATGTCGTGTAATATATTATTCATACAACGCTGAAATGTGGCGGGTGCATTTTTAAGGCCGAAGGGCATTCTAGTATATTCATAGTGACCCTTCTTAGTGGAAAATGCAGTTTTTTGAATAGAGTCCGGGTCCATTTCAATTTGATGGAATGTTGTAAGGTATTGACATTTCCCTAACTTGTCTAATATTTCGTCCATGTTCGGAATAGGGAATTTATCATTGATAGTTATTTCATTCAGTCCTCTGCAATCAATAGCCATACGAAATTTGGGTATGCCCGATGCATCCCTTTTCTTGGGTACCATTACAATTGGACTGAATTAAGGAGATTTGGATTTTCTGATAATACCTTGTCTTATCATTTCTTCAATTTGTTTTTCTACTTCTGTATCGTAAATGTAAGGATAACTATATGGTCTCCTATAAATCGGTTCTTCATGTTTTGTTTTTATAACGTGTTTGATTTCGTTCGTGAAAGTCAAATTTTCACCTTCATGATACTGAATATCAAAATATTTTGACATTAAATAATGAAGTTCAGTTTTTTCTTCATTATTTAAGTGATTGTCAGATAAGTCCGTTTGTAAGGCATAATTATATTCTTTATCATCTACTACATTTGAAGCAGTTTGATTACATTTTTCCGTTATATTTATTATTATTATTATTTATTGTTTATTTATTTATAAGTTTTAAAACTTGTAGCGTTAGGAATAACGCTACAAGTTTTAAAACTTATAAATTACAGCGCTAGTCACAACTGGTAAACATATTTAAATTTGGACAAAATTGGTTCTTAAGTCTAATGACATACATTGTTACATTTATTGTTGAACATTTAGATAAATAGAAATTAAGTTAAATCGAAATTGAAAAACTAAGGAAAAGGTTTTGGGGATAAGTCGCAATGTTAAAATAGGATAATATACCTTATAGTAGACAAGAAGGTGTCTAGGTGTGAGAGAAGTTGTGTCTTAAATAGTGTTGCGCTCCTAGTTTCTTTTATGTAGTTGGGAAGCTCGTTCCACGTTCTAATCGCATTTATAAAAAATTGTCTATTTGAAAGCAGAAACCTGTGTCGGATGCAGATAATATTCTTTGTTCTTGTAGATCTGGAGAATTGTAATTTTTCAAATAAGTACGATGGCTCCCTGGTGTATATGACTTTGTGTAAAAAGATTATTGTTCTACTTTTCATATAATCTGCCAAGCTTATATCAAATATCTTGTAAGAAAATTGAGTTACATGGTCAGATCTATGCAAATTAAATATAAAACGCGCAATACTGTTGTATGCTATTTTCAGCTTATGTTGACTTGCTACATCACAATTTGCATAGATCTCTAGACCATAAAAGAGTGTGGGTATTATACAAGACTTGGCAATTAGAAGACGCACACTAACAGGTAAGGAACATTTAACTAGTGACAAGGATCTTATTAGTCCGTATGTTATGCCTACAGCTTTGTTTACGTGGTCATTCCAGTTCAAGGTTCTGTTAAATGTGATACCCAAATTTCCACGTACTCAATTGGTGTTTTGTTAATCATCAAGGGGAACAGTTTAATATTGCATAATTTCTTCTTAAAAATTATTAAGCACTTTGATTTCAATGGATTGATGGCTAGACCGTTGTTTTGTGCCAATTCATTTACTCTTCCAAGCTCCATTCTACAAATATCTAAACACTCACTAATTCTGTTTAAGGGACGACTAACATACATCTGAACATCATCAGCATATAAATGGACATTACATTTCGACAGCACAGAAGGAAGATCATTTATATAAAGTGTGAATAATAGTGGTCCAAGAACCGAACCCTGGGGTACACCACGCTTCAGATAGGCAAACGAAGAACAAATATTTGACGATTTACCATAGGGAATTCATAATTATGTAATTCAATGGTGTTTTTCATAAAATCGATTCTTTCAGAATTTGTCTTCCTATAAGAATGTCGTAATGTTTTAAAAAGTTTTTTATATGAAATGTTTGCTTAGATGAAAATAATTTTTGAATGCTAAGCTGCATATATTACAGATTCACCTATTGTTTCAATTTTAGTAGAATTCTTTTTAATTGGGTAGTTAAAGAAGTTTTCGTTAATAAAATTTATGCTTGATCCTGTATCGATAAGACATAGGCATGGTTTATTATCAAGTTTGGTTTTTATGGTTGTGTTGTTTCGAGCGAGGCAGACTTACTCATACGTTGTTGATCTGAATCTGAAAATCGGGGACGTTTTTGGGGAATATTAGTACTCTGAGTACTTTGGTTACCCTGTCCTTGATTGTTTTGAAAAGTTTTAGTATAATAATTATTTCCTGAATTATTATTATTAGAATTGATTTTTGGATTGATTTTCGAGTTCTGTTTTTCCCCTAGTTTTTTGCCTGACCTTAAAGGCCGCACTCTAACCGGTCAACTTTTATGTCGCTCAATTTTACATTGTTCACAATTATTTTTTTTGTTATAATTTTGTTTGCATCTCAGTGCATTCCTTTTTTATTTTATTATTGGTATTTGATATTGCCGTCTAGATGGTAGTGTGAGCCGTAAGGCTTCGAGTATTTTTCAGTTTCCATGCTGTTCGATGTGATCTTCATTGATTAGGTCGTTAAAGCATTTATTCCACCAGTCCGCAATTTTCGGAGAAAGACCCGTTCCCAGCCCACTCACTTTGTTGCTCCATTTAAACATAAGATTTCTAGTTAATAGAAGCGTAAAAGTCAACTCACTTAAGCAAATAATTACATGCACAACACGACAGATTTCAACCGTTTAAACACACAAACACTTAGTATACACCACCTGTCTTTGAATTTATATTACAACCACTTCTTGGAACGCCAAAATTGTTAAATTGTTATTTTATATACTTTAAAATGCGCGGCATAAGTAGAATATCACAAACACATGGCTTGAATCGCATTCAGCTGATTTAACAGCTGAAATATTAACAGAGACGCCATCTAATGGATTTCCTGAAACGTAGCATTAAAGATTGTTCTTCTGCTAATGCATCCACAAACAAAACAGACAAAACAAATGTCCAATAGTGCTTTGAATGGAATTGGGCCGGCATAATTCAAGCCGGTATGTCGAAAGCAACGGCTGGTTTGAGGAAAAGGTAGCTTTCCCACGATCTGGCTACTGGTGTCTTGCGTTGAAGGAAACAGTGCTTACATTGAAGACAGTCTAGTACAGTGTGAAGATTCGTCACATGAGAATGTCGTTAAAGGAGCTCGGCGATTAGAATTCTATTTGGATTTAGAACCGGGTGCCTGGCGTTGTAGTTGCCTGATCAGGCCTGTGCTGCAGACGAAGACGATTTTTAAAGCGATATGAACCGAGTCCAGAATAAGATTTTGTTGAAAAGCACCTCGTCGATACTTTCATCAGGGAAGCTATTTAGAGTTGTAGGCATCGCTGAACGTTCCTAGGCTTTGACGTCCGAATTTGTATCAGCTCGGAGCTTGCTAGTATACAGCGGCCATTCGTATTGGACTGGTCATGCATTCGATAGAATTGTTGCATTCCAATTGCAATTTAGTCTTTCCTTTTTGATTTTTATAAACTTAAATAAGCACACCACTAAATCTGTACCAATTTTTCAATATACTTACCGTTACTTTAACATTGTAAGCGATAATTCACTTTTTTTTTAATTTCGATTTTGATACATATAATAGATATCGAAAATTTTACAAATATTTATTTTACTGTCTTTTTCAATTAAATATATATATATTTATATGATATTAAAAGTCGTTGTACGATACACATTATTATTTATTTTAATCATTATTATTTGTCAAAATTTAAGAGTTCAATCTGCTAATGCTTTTATATTTTGACATATTTAAGTATAGTTAACAACGCTAACTAAGTTTATACCTTTTGATTAGGTTTTAAATGCTTGGAGAAACAAATTGGAATATTAAAGTTTGTTTTGAAAATAAATTGCTTTGCGCTCGCTTCTAATTTGTACTATGCAATTTCCTATGTACACGTGCAGCGAATGCTTCGTCGAAAAAATTTTCCCTGAAACTCTCAGAAAAAGTTAACGCGGTGCCAACCCCTCATTTTTTCATATGGAAATTATTGTGAAATCAAGCACCACATGCCTAAAGATCCGACTGGGTTAACATAAAACGAATTAAATTTTGAAATCAGTTAGCTCTATTAAAAAGCTGCCAAAAGAACATATAAACTTCGGTAATCCGAAGTTGGAATCTATTAGACTACTTAATAATGTATGTATTCTTTTATTTTTCTTAAAGGCTTCGTGGACCCACTTTTGTTTGGACATTTAACCTGAAAAGCCGGGAGAAGGCCAGCAAGTGGACACTAGCAGGTGTATGTCTTCTCCTCCAGACTTAAAAATAAGTAAATAAATATAAGAATTAAAAATTAAAGTTTTTTATTTTTGTTTTTGTAACAGGAAGATACACCAGGAAAGGTCAGATTTAAATAATTTTAAGAGTGCTGAAATAAAAAAAACAACAATATTGCTTGATCGTTTGAAGGAGACAGAATTTAAAGCTTTTTTTTTGTAATGAGGTTCCGTTATTAGTTTCATCGCGAAAAAATATCCCTCGACATACAATTTACATAAATATGTAACGAGCGGTCAGGTTCTCTTGTAATTTAATTTAAAGTTGTTTGCTATAAAAATACATATCGTAATATGTACTTGTTATACCCGTTACTCGTAGAGTAAAAGGGTATACTAGATTCGTCGGAAAGTATGTAACAGGCAGAAGGAAGCGTTTCCGACCCCACAAAGTATATATATTCTTGATCAGGATCACTAGCCGAGTCGATCTAGCCATGTCCGTCTGTCCGTCTGTCCGGATGAACGCTGAGATCTCGGAAACTACGGGAGCTAGGCTATTGAGATTTGGCGTGCAGATTCCTAAGCTTCTTACTCAGCGCAAGTTTGTTTCAGCACAGTGCCACGCCCACTCTAACGCCCACAAACCGCCCAAAACTGTGGCTCCTACAGTTTTGATGCTAGAATAAAAATTTTAACCGAGATCTCAGCGTTCATACGGACAGACGGACAGACGGACATGGCTAGATCGACTCGGCTAGTGATCCTCATCAAGAATATATATACTTTATGGGGTCGGAAACGCTTCCTTCTGCCTGTTACATACTTTCCGACGAATCTGGTATACCCTTTTACTCTACGAGTAACGGGTATAATAATTAGGAATTAAAAAAAAATCTTAACAAAATGAGTCTCAGATGTGTTTTGGACACGTAAGAATATTTAAAAAACACAATTATTTTTGGTATCCTGGCAGGTGAAAGTTATCTAAACAGTAAAACTGTTCCACTTTGTCTTCCTTTCCATTAACCGCGCCTGGCTGACCTGCTAAGGTAAATAAACCACTCAAAAAGTAAGCACAATCTAGCTATCGAAGCTTCTCCCGTTACTCAGCTAAAGGGACCAAAGGGAAATGGAGATATGCAAGCAGCAAAGCGAGATTAAAATGCGCCACCTACCGGCGGCAGACAGACTAGTGATACTGATCAAGAATATATATATACTTTATGGGGTCGGAAAACGCTTCCTTCTGTCTGTTACATACTTTCCGAAGAATCTAGTATACCCTTTTACTCTACGAGTAAGGGGTATAACAAGGAAGAACGCTATAGTCGAGTACCTCGACTATCAGATACCCGATACTCAGCTAAAGGAACCAAAGGGAAATGGAGATATTCAAGATAAGCGATATGGGCGTTAGAGTGGGCGTGGTGATCCGACTCGGCTAGTGATTCTGATCAAAAATGTGGGATTGGTCTGCCAACCTAGTGCAGCTGGTGGTAAAGAAGAAATGGAGAACAAAACGACGTGGCAAGCCTGCCAAACTAAAAGATGAAACAAGCAGAAAGAATTCGCGAGACGAACGGAGAAGACGTCAAATATGACGCATTTGGTGAAAAGAGAAGACGAACATAAAAAGACGCATACTAATCAGTTTAATCAAAACAATTTATAATACAAAAACTCATTTAAATTAAACTATAATAAATATGATACATATAATAAAACAAGTGGGATCGCGTTCAACTAATTTGGAAAGTATAATAACAACCCAGTCCCACATAATTTGGAGGCTCAACCAATAAAACCGAATAGTGTGAGAAAGAAAGTGATACAAAGAGCGGAAAAATTATCTGCAAAACAATTCACTCCGCAAAACTTAAAATTCAGAAATTTTGTCGATCCGGATAATAAAAAAATACGCAGCATACAATCACGCGTGTGCCAATACATATATGTATATTTAATTTCGGATATCCGGGAGTGTACGTGAGAGTGTAAGATGCCGATATTGAAAGATTTAGAGGGTATTAGCGCAATGCTTCGGGACGAAAAGAAGCAAAATATTCTCCTTTTGCACAAGTTCGTTTTTGAAGAAAAAAGGGATAGAAACAATAGCAAAAGACTGCGCAAGTTTCAAGGCTACGAATATAACGAATCAAACAGACTTTATTTCAAAAAAGGGAATAAAGCAGAAGATGACGCCATAAGCATTCCAAGCAGCAGCGGTGCCAAGAACGACCGCGAAACGGAAAGCAGTTTGTCAGAAATACCGAGGTTAGCTCTGAACTTTCGTAACATAGAAGACTCAGTCCGAGCGTTCAGTGGCGAAGACAATTTGTCGGTCGAAGTGTGGGCCAAGGAATTTGAGGACATGGCTACTATAATGTTTTAGAACGAATTACAAAAATTCATTTTTGCCAAGCGATCGCTGCAAGGCCTTGCAAAAATGTTAGCGAATAGTGAGCGCGAATTAACGAGTCGGGTGAAACTTAAGCAGGCCTTATTAGCCGAGTGTAAAACCGCGACAAACAGTGCTCAAATAAACAAATTATTGGCTGACAGAAAAATGAGAAAATGTGAAAGTCTGCAGGAGTATTTTTTACAAATAAAAGAACTAGCTTCTAGAGGGAATATAGAAAGCCGTTCCTTAATCCAATACGTAATCGATGGAATTGTCGATACCTGTGCTAATAAACTTGTGCTCTATAACACAAAAGGTCTGATCGAGCTTAAGGACAAACTAAAATGCTACGATGTAATCCGCGGAAAATCAAAAAGTGAAAAACCAAGTCATGTATTCAAAGGCGATCCATACGGAGGCAAAAAGTGATTACAAAATGCAAGCAGTGCCTAACAGAAATGCTAGCAGGGACCTGAAATGTTACAACTGCGGCGCAAAAGGACACACATCCGCGAATTGCGAAAACAAAACGAAAGAAAGAAAGTGTTTTCAGTGTAACACTTTCGGGCACATCGCAAAAGAATGCCCAGAAAAGGGTTTATGTGAAAAAGTGGAAGCAACCAACATGTGTAAGGTGTCATCTGCTCACACGTTTATGTGCATAACAGTGGAGGCTAATAACATTACATTCACCGATCTAATCGACACCGGAAGCAAGTACAATTTGGTTACCGATACCACGTTTAAAAATCTAAACAAGATCAAACCGTCGGGCTTCTTTGAACATAAAATAACAATTGATGGTGCACATTTCGTAACAAAGTTTCTGTTGGTGGAGTCGCAATTCCTGGACAAGAAGATGTTTCTTGGTGAAGAATTTTGCAAACAAGCTCAATTGACAATATCCAGTGAGGGCGTGAAAGTAACCAAACCTACCAGTGCCGAGGCAGATATCAGTTCTATTTATAAAATTGATACTAAAGACTGCAACCAAATAGTAACGGACATTGAACCAGCAGCAAGCGAGAAAGCTAAAGAAGTAGTACACAATGTTGTCCAAAACTATCAAGCGGTAAGCACAAAATCCACATACATTCAAATGCGTTTGACACTTAATGACGATAAGCCGATACATTCACGACCTCGCAGATTTTCGTATTATGAGCGATTCATCATAGATAAACAAACCGACCAGTGGCTGAAAGATGGTGTAATGAAACCTAAGAGTCAGAATACAGCAGCCCAGTCGTACTTGTTAAGAAACGTGACGGATCTCATCGCTTATGCACCGATTGCAGGCGAATCAATAAAGTCATTATCAGAGACCATTTTCCACTTCCTTTGATCGAGGATCAAATATATATTATAGCTCGATAGATTTAAAAAACGAATTCTTCCACGTCGGTATAGAAGAATGGAGCCGAAAGTATACGTCTTTCGTCACACACAATGGACAATTCCAGTTTCTTCGGGTTCCTTTCGGGCTTTCCAATTCGCCGAGCGTATTTCAGCGACATGTAAATGCTATCTTCAGAGACCTGACTTGTAAAGGTGTAGCCATACCATACATCGACGACATTATAATACCAGCGAAAACCGAAAAAGAGGCTGTGGAAAACATCATCGAAAATGGACTGGTAATTAACTTCAAAAAGTGTCATTTTCTAAAAACCAAAATCGAGTACTTGGGCCACATAATTGAAAATCAGAAAATAAGGCCGTCTCCATCCAAAACACATGCTGTGACATCGTTTCCAGTTCCGACTAACCTAAAGCAGGTACAGAGTTTCCTTGGCTTGGTGGGTTATTTTTGCAAGTTCATCGCCAATTTCTCGCAGATAGCTAAACCCCTATCTGATATGTCCAAACAAGATGCGAAAATTCGATTTGGTGACCAACAGCTAGATGCGTTTAACAGGCTGAAGAATCTCATCACGCAAAAGCCAGTCCTAAAAATTTTCCATCAGCAACACGATACTGAGCTACATACGGACGCTTCAATCGACGGTTTCGGCGCAGTTTTGTTACAAAAGAATCCAGACGATAAGCAGTGGCATCCGGTATATTACATGAGCAAAAAAACGACCGATGCTGAAAGGAAGTTCACAAGCTACGAGCTCGAAATCTTAGCTGTGTGGAAGTCTTTAAAAAGTTCAGGGTCTACTTGATGGGTTTGCGATTTCGACTCGTAATAGATTGTAATGCTCTAGACAAAACCGTAGAAAAGAAAGACTTTTGCTCTCGAATATGTCGTCGAACACCGAGCTGGCATACGAATTCGGCACGCTGACGCCTTGAGCCGTGCATCCATGATGATGATTACAGAGGCTTCATTGCATAGTAGAATCAAAAACATTCAGGCTCAAGACGACCAACTAAAAGCTATCATAGACATTCTGGCAGATAAGGCAACCCATAACAATTACTTTTTGAAATAGGGGCTTTTACATAAAGTAGTAAACTTATAGTCGTGCCTTCGGGTATGCAACGAGAAATCATTAAACAGGCACGTGAGCATGGTCAATTCTCGGTCAAAAAATGTAAAGAGATTATTGGAAAAGAATTCTACATACCAAAGCTGGAGGAGAAAATTCTGAAGTGTATAAGCTGCTGCATACCTTTTATTGTCAGCAACCGTAAGCAAGGAAAGCAAGAGGGCGAACTTTATCCACTCAGCAAAGACGGAAAGCCGCTGCAGACGTATCACATCGATTTTCTTGGCCCTTTGGAATCTACTCACAATCAGTATAAGCACATACTAGCAGTAATCGATAGTTTCACCTAATTTGGTTGGCTCTATCCAACCAAGACGACCTCTATCAAATTAGGGAGTCGACCGTTTAAGGTCTTAGCCGATGCGTCGAATACAATGCGCTGTTTGGTGGTGAGTTTTCTTCTTTATAGACAGCGTGATGAGGAAGAACGCAGGATTCAACCCGACCGGTTTTTGTGGAGGTACTGACTGTTGATCTCTCACTAGAGACTGCTGGTGTGATTTGTCCCAATTCAAAATATTCTTCGATTCCCTCCTTGTAGCGAATCCATTTGTCTGGATCCCGTTGATAACGCCGCTGCTTAAAGTGACTTGATGCGATTTTCCTAGGGCCATTGTGGGATCGAAATGCCATTTAAAAGGTAGTCTTGCCATAAAACTACCGTTTGGTTGACGTGTGTGCGTTTCCTTAAAGAAGGACTCACAACACCGCTCTTCGTCAGAGTGAAGTGATCGGCTGGGGATTTATTCTATTTCGCAGAAATTGACAGCGAATATTAAATGTGTGGATTGAATCCTGGAACTTGCCGAGTATCATCCAACCTAGGTGAGAATTTTGTGCAATAGGTTCGTATGGATTTCCGATTCGGGTTCCCGGAAGGATAAAACTCGCCATGAGGTCGGCTCTGATGATGAGATATATGCGTTTCGAGCGATAGTATAGAGGAACCGAGAGCTGGAGTCCGTTGATGTGTTTCCAATTTTGAGGCGAAAACGATTGGTTTGGTAGAGGTGAGGTCAGGGAGCTCACAACGTACGCAGAGTCGAACGTTGGGTCTAGCGACTTTCGGATGCAGCATCTTGCCGTAAAGTTGCACTGTTGACCAGTAGTTTGGCCGACGCCGGCGATCGAAGCGCGGATTTTGCATCGTGGAAGTGCGAGAGCTTGGACGGTATGCTCTGAGATTATTGTAGCTTCCGACCCCTGATCGATGAGGGCAGTTATTGATGTTTGAGCGCCGCTCTGAGTATGGCAGACAGGCTGTGGAAGAAATACATTGGAGGTTTGGATTAGAAGGGGGCTAATTGGTGAGGTGTCGGTGTTCATAATCGCAGCGATATGTGGTTGACTGGATGATATGGTCGGCGAGTAAGGTTGGGATGCTTGAGTGATGCTTGGCGCCGCTGCCATGAAGTAGAGAATGGTGGCGTTGTCCACAGTGGTAGCAATTCTTTACAAGCATGTGCGATTTGCTCAGGCAGTTGAGGCATAGGTTTGACCTACTCACGACTCACGGGGTTACAGGCGGCTGCGCAGACGTTGACTGCACTGATCATAGATCGAATATCATCGGGCTTCTCCTTGCTTAGGCTTGGCAACTGGTACAACACGTTCATGTGATTGAAGAAGACCACGCGGGGATTGTTATAGCGCTGAATTAGTGTGTCCCATGCCACCGTGTAGTTAGCGGCCGTCAAAGGAATTTGACGAATATCGCCATCTCGACCAGCTGGCAGAGATTCCTTGAGTAAATGAAACCGTTGAATATTGTCCTTCCGCTCATTTTGATGAATTAACCGAGTGAGGGCGTCATAATATCCTGGCCAGTCCACGCAGTTTCCGCTAAACTTGGGCACTGGCACTTGTGGCATGTGGACACGTGCGTCGGCAACCGTCGACACAGCGGTTGGTGTCGAGGCTGAGGACGGCGTCACTGGGAACTTTATTCGTTGGCCTTCAGCTACAAGGCAATAAGTTTCCATGTACAGATCCTCAGAACTGACGGCGATCTTCTTGGCGTAATAGTCCGATTTGGCCTATCCCTCGGTGCAGATGATTACTTGATGGGTGGTCTGAAAGGCTGCGTTTAAACTCTCGATTTGCTGCAGGCGCTTCATATAATAGCTTTCAGTTTTTCGAGACGGGGAATCCTTCTTATAGTTCTGCTGCAGACGTGTTAGACTTTAAAGGCGCTCCTTTTGAAGTGTAATAAAACCTGCTAAGGCCGGATCATCAGCTTCGTGGTCAGACATTTTATCTGAATTTTTACCAAATTGTTTTGAACCTAGCTAGCTCTGCTTGATAAATCAAAAAGGCACCCGTACTCACGTGATCTTTCCCTTCTGCTTACGACTGAATTTACGTAACGTTGACTACAGCGTGAGCGCAGGCTGTACTGTTTTCCGATTCCGCTTTGAGTAGGAGTTTTTTCCTGGTTGCGAAATGATAACGGGCCTTTTGCAGCACCCGTGTGTGTGTGTGGAGAAGCGCTGTTAGCCGACCGGGTGTGTTGGTATTGATGACTGTGCTCTGTCGGTGTGAGAGCACGTGTTGGGGGCACAAACGGAGACGATCGCAATTTGTGTTAGATGGCGTGATTGGTATTAGGCGTTATAACTAACAAATGAAAGATCCAACTGAGATTTTTCAACTTCAAGCAAGAGTCCCCTCATGGGCCACCATGTTAAGTTGTGACGCCGTGCCGAAAATGCTATGTACGGCTGTCATAGTAAGAGGGGCTCTTGGGGGTAGGTACGACTGAAGTTCAAAGATAACAGTTTAGTCTTTATTTAGCATATAATGCAATACAAAATGAAAATGAGTCGCAATGGACCGAAAGTAAAAGCAGCCGATGTTGTTCCCGTCGCTGAAGCTCGTAGTTCTCACCTTCTTCCCCCAAGCTCTGTAGAGTTGCGAGATGTCCTGACCTTCGTCTTCAGTTGGCAGGGCTATCAGCTGTGTATACGAACCAAGTACCGTGGGACTGAACAGGTAATTTGTAAGATAAGATAGATAGATAAGATAGATAATGTTTTGTGATAAGGATCTTCATGATGGAAAATTGAAAAAGCAGCATAACTAACGAACATGAGGTCCACAAGTTTATTTCGATTATTTTTAAGAAAGTTGATTTGAGCGGGGGACATGTCTGTTATCCCTTCGATAATATCATGACAAATGTTAGTTAGAAAAAGATAGGTGGAACCCGGCGTTGAGCAGGTTAAAAAGATGAAATCTGAGCCAACGCTAGCTTTTACTGCAACGAATTCAATACCAACATCGTTAGCAATAGAAAACAAGTCGGTAGAGAAATTGTTATTTATACCACCAGTAAAAGAAGGACGATCCGTTCTATAACTAGAGAACTTATTTACAAAGATTACACGGTCAGAAACTAAAGAATAAAGCCAGATTTTGGTCAAAGCGATGGCATTCAAGTCAAATGGAAGTCTGGTTCCAGCCGTTAGGCAGAAATTTATGATCAATATTGTCAATAGGCTATATTAAAGGATTCAAAACAGGATAGCATTTGACTTGAAACGCAAATTAATTTTGACGGCTCCTGGCGTAGTATCAGGTAACTTCGGTGTCAGCGGTTTCAGAAACGTTTGCAGTAGTTTAAAGAGCTGTAACTGGGTCGTTAATGTTTGAGGCGTTAGGTAATACTGGTCAGATGTATTGCTAGTAATGGGCGGAGCGGAGCTTCTTAAGCACTCCCCTACTTCAATATTTTCAAAACTGCTGGAATGCAGGCGCACGTTGGCGACGTCCTCAATCATGTTGGGGAATAATGTTTCCTATGATTGTAAAACTATTTTAGAAATCAAAAGAACCCCAATATAATAAATCTCCCTAGTTAATGATTCTCAGATGTGGAATATTTTCAAACACAAATTTTTGTTTCCGCCCCAGAACGTTTAACTGGTAAATTGTATTCTCCTTTCCACAAATGGGTCATAAACATGTCATAAAAGGGTTTCAAGCAAGAGCTACCCGAACATGCGCACCTGTCCGTTACCAGACCGCAATAAAAAGGACACATGCACAAGCCTCAAGGCGCACGCTCATTGGCAAGCGCAATAAAAGGGACACATGCACAAGTCTGAAGGCGCACGCTCATTGACAAGATCTTGGGTCTCACGCCAACGACCTCACGGCTGACTGCTATCTTTAATATGTTCCCAAATTAGGGGATGAAATCACGACCGCGCAACAACTCGCAAGTAGCCGACATATCTCAGCCAAGAAAATATTTACCATTCTCCGTACCTGTAATTTTAACTAGAAATAAAAAGTCAGAAGTTTATTTTGTAGCATAATAATACATTTATTCACTTATTTTGGTGTTGCGGATATTTTTATTATATATAGAAATTAATTATAGAAAGAAGCAGGCGCACGTTTCCGACGTCCTTTCTGGATTACAAAATGTAAAGTGTTCACCATAATTCGTAGTTTTGAGATCATGTCCACCTCTATTCATGAACATAGCATTTGTGTTAAGAAGGTATTAAAAATGCTTACCAATTATCAATATATTTGTGAATTCTCTCATGAAATTTCGTTTTGTTAATTTTGTTTTCTTGTAGGTGACCATATACACGAGCAATATTCCATAGACGGACGAACAAGAGAAACATACAAAATCTTTGTTGTGTATGGATCAACAAACTCCCTTGACCAACGCTTCATAAACGCCTGAAGTCTTCTGGCTTTGTTAGCTATAGTAGATATATGGTCTTTAAAACTAAGTTTATGATCAAATAAAACGCCAAGATCCTGAACAGAAAGAATACGTTCAAGCAAACAATATAAATCTAACTGAAGTGCATTACATGAAAAAGGTAAACACGTGGACAAACATAGCTTGACATCATCTGCATACATTAAAACAGTTGATGATTTTGTGACATAAGTTAGATCATTAATCATTAAGCCAAAAAGTAAAGGTCCCAGGTGGCTACCCTGTGGCACTCTAGAAGTAACATTTAATATTTTGCAAATTTTATTATTAAAACAGACTTTTTGAAACAGACCATATAAGAAAGGTAGGAAGATATCCACTCCAGTAGGTTGGGAGGAAATCCTAAAAGGGACAATTTGTGAGGATGCGTGAAACACACCCTCCACATTTCGCCATTTCTATTCTTTCCGCCACGAAGGCATACAATTGGAGATTACGCCACGAAGGCCATTTATTTATAAGTTATAATATATAATATAATTATAATATAAGTCGTTACGCCACGAAGGCAATTTATTTAAGTTCAAACTAGAAGCTAAGCTTATCCGATTTAAATATCGCACGCACCAGGGCTGGAAAACCACACAGTGTTGTTCGACCGAGGGCAAACAGCTGATAGTGCCGATAGCGATAGGCGGGAGGTTCGATAAGAAACTGTGTTGGGAAACGAAGAAACCCGGCAAGCCGGGCTTATATGCGGCCGCAAGGGCGGAAGCTCGCTCTCATTCTCGAATGGCAGCCAAGGCGATCAGACCTAGGAGCGGACTTCAACCCGGAGTGGTACAGCGGCACGAGCGTCGGCACGCCGGATCCAAGGAGTAAGTGGGACAGACAATAGCGATCAGACTGAGTGCGAGTAGGGGTAGTAGTACTAGCGAATAATAAAGACAAGAGAGAATGAAGAAGTAAGTGTCCGTGTGAATTTGTGCATTTTTCGGTGTGATTTGTGCCGGTCGGGAATCGTGTTGCGCCAGAGCTGCTTACTCAGTGCAAACGACCACCCGATCGCCCACAAGGAGCATAGGAAAGGATCGCCTCTGGCCACCCTCTCCTGGGAACCCCGCCCCAATTACGGTTTAGGTAGGCGCGAGCCACGTGCAGTGATTTGTGCCGGTCGGGAATCGTGTTGCGCCAGAGCTGCTTACTCAGTGCAAACGACCACCCGATCGCCCACAAGGAGCATAGGAAAGGATCGCCTCTGGCCACCCTCTCCTGGGAACCCCGCCCCAATTACGGTTTAGGTAGGCGCGAGCCACGTGCAGTGATTTGTGCCGGTCGGGAATCGTGTTGCGCCAGAGCTGCTTACTCAGTGCAAACGACCACCCGATCGCCCACAAGGAGCATAGGAAAGGATCGCCTCTGGCCACCCTCTCCTGGGAACCCCGCCCCAAATACGGTTTAGGTAGTCGCGAGCCACGTGCAGTGATCTGTGCCGGTCGGGAATCGTGTTGCGCCAGAGAAGCTTACTCAGTGCAAACGACCACTCGATCGACCAAAGGGAGCACAGGGAAGGGTCGCCTCCGGCCATCCTCCCCTCGGATCCCTACCCCCCTACCCCAGTAGCTTGTGAGTCGCACATCCAGGGGGAACGGCCACGCCGTCCAGTTTTGTTGGTATTTTCTCAGGGATCGGCTACGCCCCTCGTTTCGTTAGTATTTTCGCCGGGAGCAGCCCCGCCCTCCACTATACCTTTCGGGTGCCGTGTTGCGCTAGAGCTGCTTACTAGGTGCAACGCGGATACTCTGGCCTCCTTTCCCCACAAATCCCCGCGGCAACTCCCCGTCCAGTTACGTCCCAACGCTTTTCTACAAATTTAACTGTAGAGGACCCTGGCCGGACTGAGTTTTATCCCAGCCCATGAAAAAGGTCCTTACAGTTTGGCGCCCGAACAGGGACAAATAAGGACGACTAGATATCCTTCAGGAGAGTTGGGTTTTTACCACCAACCGCATGGCCTAAAGACCCATGTCCAGTAGACGAGATTTAGAGAAAGATAGGAGACCGCAGGAATAGTTAGAGTAGGGGATCCCGTAACGCTGCGCCCGCCAATGCCAACCCACTCCCGGAGCGCCACATAGCCACGTGGTCTCCCACGAAGCCGTCAAGCGTATACCGCGCCCCGAGCAGCGCCCACAGAGCAGCCCAGCAGCGCCCAACAAGCGCCCAGGGATCGGCGTCAGTGCACCACCAGCGGCACCCACCCACGTGCCCACCAGGAGCATGCACAGCGCGGCCACCGCGCCCTCAGCAGCGTCACCCGTGCCGCCAGCTGCGCCATCAGCAGTGCAGACCCAGCAGCGTCCCGCGCCGTGCAGTGCCACCCACGTGGCTATCAGGTGCCCACAGAGCGCCACCAGCAGCGCCAACAGCGCCGGACACGTGGTCACCAGCCACACAACGAGCGTCACCAGGAGCGCGCAACGAGCGGCCCCGCGCCCTCCGCAGCGTTCAGCGCCCATCGGGCGGCGTCATTTGCACCACCAGCAGCACCCACCGAGTGCCTACCGAGTGCCCACCGAGCGCCACCAGCAGCGCCCACAGCAGCACCCATCAGCAGCGCCCAGCCGCGCCGGATACGTGGTCCCTAGCCACGCTACGAGCGCCACCAGGAGCGCTCAACGATCAGCGCCGCCGCTCACCAGCCGCACTCACCGAGCGCCAACGGGAGCGCCAGCCGCACGGTCAGCCACTGCCGCACGTCAGCAGCACCTGTCGTGCGCCCGCCGCATTACGCCCCTGGTAGCGTCCAGCGCCCAGTCACGCCACTAGGAGCGCTCACCGAGTGATCCCCAGCAGAGCCATCGGCAGCGCCACCGCGCGTATGCCCAGTGACTCGGGAAAGAAAACGTCAGAGGACGCAGAATCAAAGCCAGATCCGGCAGCTGCCGGACTGGAAGAGGACAGGTTTTTCACCGCATCCGGGGGTGATTCCACGACCGCAAACATGGGGGTCAGGTGGATCGCCTACCACCGGAAGGACGAGCTGCAGGCTCTGCTAAAAGAGTTTGGACTTGACCCGAACGGCCAAGTAGACGAACTACGACCACGATTGGCATCCTTCATCGGAGGAGGAGACCACAGCCCGGCTCTACGAGAGCGCTTTGCCGCACTGGAGGCAATATACCCGGAAGCACCCACCCAGAGGACGTCCACCAGTCGGGCCACCTCACCGATGCCCGGAATTGAGGACCACACGCTTCCCGTGCCCTGCTTAGGGAACCTACGGAAAAGCCCTGGACGGGAGATCGGCTTAAACGACCGACCGATCGGGCTGACGCTACTAGTCCTGCCAATGATCCTGGATGAAGTGATTTTGGGCATCGACTTTCTCTGCGCCATCAGCGCAACTCTAATCTGCGGGCAAGTCTGCTTGCAACTAGCCCCACCTGCCACCCGGAAGGTTGAACCAACCCCAGATACGCGGGCGACTCCAACGGCCGCAACCGCGCAATCCCCAAGCACACCCGGTACGCCTCAATCATCGCAAGGCACCGAGGGGGGGACCAAAACAGTCCCAAAGCCTGCTCCGAGGACTCACATAAAGCCAAAGGCGCCAGTGCGGTAGACAAGTCCTGACCCCTCGGGACCCCCGTTGTCGAGGAACCCGTCAGGCGACACCGCGGGAACCTGCATCACCACGGAGAACAGCTACGGCCTACAGCCGCAGGCGGACGCCGCCACGGCAAAGGAGAAGAACCCGTTTCGACGCCCCTCCACGAGCGCCCTGTTGGCCACCACAACGGTGGAAACTCACACGCGCAAACCAGCCACCTCACCTGGGCCGCGGGAACCACAACGGAAAATCGGTGTATATCAGCTGCCAGCCCAGTCGGACGCAGCCAGCGCTCGGAAGCACAACCCGTTCCGGAGCCACTGTCCCCACGGACACCTGGCCACTGTAGCGGAGGACCCAACCAGGCTACAGGTGACCGAAGAACCTCACGCCGAGGAAACCGCCCACTTTCTGCAGGAGGAGCTACAGCTTTTCGACGAGCTAAGCGGGCCAACGGAGATCGCCGAGCATACCATCACTCTCCGGGAGAATAAGCCACTAAAGCAGCGGTATTATCCAAAGAACCCCGCCATGCAGAGCATAATCAATCAGCAGTTGGACGAGCTATTACGAGACGACCGAATCGAGCCCTCCCGTAGCCCGCACAGTGCCCCGCTGGTGCTCGTGCGGAAGAAGACAGGGGATATGCGGATGTGCGTCGACTATCGACAACTCAACGCAACCCGATGCGTACCCACTCCCACGAATCAACCACATATTGGAGCGGCTACGGAACGCCCGGTTCATCTCAACGCTGGATCTTAAGAATGGATACTGGCAGATCCCTATGGCGGAAGGAAGCCGCGAATGCACGGCTTTTACCGTACCTGGGCGTGGACTCTTCCACTGGAAAGTCATGCCCTTTGGACTGCATTCTGCCCCAGCAACGTTCCAGCGAGCCCTTGACAGCGTCATCGGGCCGGATATGGAACCCCACGCCTTCGCCTACTTGGATGACATCATCGTCATCGGGGCGACGTGGGAGGAACACGCCAGGAATCTCAGGGAAGTCTTCCGACGACTGCGGGAAGCAAAGTTTCGGCTGAATCAAGGCAAGTGCAAGTTTTTCCAGAAAAAGCTGGTATACTTAGGCCACTTGATCAGCGAAGAAGGCATCAGGACGGACCCAGATAAGATAGCTGCTATACAGGGACTACGCCCGCCAACCAACGTCAAGGAACTCCGTCGCCATTTGGGCATCGACGCTTCGTCCAGGATTTCGCCTCCATCGTTCAGCCCATGTCCCGACTCCTCAGGAAGGGGGTCAAGTGGAGCTGGGAGGAGCCCCAACAGCATGCATTCGAAACACTCAAAGCCAGACAAAAGGCCGCACCGGTACTGGCCTGCCCAAATTTTGAATACAAGTTCCAGCTTCAGACGGATGCAAGTGATGCAGGACTTGGAGCAGTCCTCACTCAGAGCATCGATGGAGAGGAGAAGGTCATCGCCTACGTAAGTCGACGCCTCGAGCGAGCCGAGGAAAACTACTCCACTACCGAAAAGGAGTGCCTCGCCATAGTTTGGGCCACGCGGAAGCTACGCTGCTACTTGGAGGGCTACCAGTTTGACGTGATTACGGATCACCTCGCTCTCAAGTGGTTGAACTCGATTGAAAACCCCACGGGCCGTATAGCCCGGTGGGCTCTGGAGCTGCAACAATACCAGTTTACCGTCCTCTATCGGAAGGGCAAATACAACGTTGTCGCCGACGCCCTCTCCCGACAACCCCTAGGGATGCTTCAGCTCCTCGCGGAACACGAAACTCAGTGCAAATGGATCCGGAGGATGCAAGAAGAAGTCCAGAGGCGCCCCGAAAAGTTTCCGGATTACACTCTGGATCACGGACAGCTGTATCGACACATCGGACACACCTCAGACGTGGGAAACAGCAACCCATGGAAGCTTTGCGTGCCTCGGGAGCAGAGACAACGAGTGCTGGAGGAATGCCACGACCACCCTTCTGCTGGTCACCTGGGCATCCGGAAGAATCGCAGACGGATTGCCCAACGATATTTCTGGCCGGGATTACATCGAGACGTTGTGCGGTACGTCACCAGCTGCTTGGTTTGCCAACAATACAAGGTGAGTCAACGCAAACCGGCGGGCAAAATGCTCACCCGCCATCCCACGGAGCCATTTGCACTCGTCGGAGCCGACTTCGTTGGACCTCTTCCTCGGACCCGACGAGGAAATACCATGCTGCTCGTATTTATAGATGTCTTTTCCAAATGGGTCGAGATCATCCCCCTAAAGAAGGCCACAGCCGCCCAACTGGAGTTTGGATTTCGGGAAAGGATAATATCCCGCTTTGGAGCACCCAGGACTTTGATTTGCGACAACGGCACGCAGTTCACCAGCCGCGGTTTCAAGACATTCTGTCGCACTAACGGCATCAAACTGGAATACACAGCTCCCTATTCCCCGCAGCAGAACCCCACCGAACGGGCAAACCGGACCATCAAAACAATGATAGCCCAGTACGTGGACCAGGATTACAGGACATGGGATCAGCTACTGCCAGAGATCTCGCTGGCCATAAACACGAGCATCTCAGATAGCACCGGTTTCAGCCCTGCCTACCTGGTGCAGGGTAGGGAACCCAGATTGCCAGGGGCCCTCTTTGATGTGGTCACGCCTGGTCTACACTCGTCGCCCTTGGACCCCACTGAGCGAGCTAAACGACTTCAGGAAGCTTTCCGCACTGCGCTGGAAACCAACCAGATGGCTTCTCAGGAACAAGGCCGCCACTACAATTTGCGACGTCGCGAGTGGAGACCTCAGCTCGGATCACAGGTTATGGTCCGCCTCCACCACCTGTCAAAGGCCAGCGAAGGCTTTAACGCGAAGCTTGCTCCTAAGTACTCGGTGCCATTTAAGGTGCTGAAGTTCCTCTCCCCGAATATCGTCAGGATACAACATATGGAAAACAGGAAGAGGCGAACAGCAGGAGTAGGCGACCTGAAGGAGTACCACCAACGCAGTGACCAACTAGGGGACCCGGAAGAAGCCACCGGAGAGAGCGCGTGCCCAACATAAGGAGTCGACGAATGTACCCAAAGCATCGTAGTAATAACTTTAGTAGAAAACAAGGAAGAACGCTATAGTCGAGTACCTCGACTATCAGATACCCGTTACTCAGCTATATGGAAATATGCAAGCAGCAAAGCGAGATTAAAATGCGCCACCTACCGGCGGTATACAGATTTAAGCGTTATGGGCGTTAGAGTGGGCGTGGCAAATTTTTTTTTGGATCAATCGATAGGTATCGACGAGACCAATACATTTCAGTTAAAATTTTTTATCTAGCATGAAAATTGTGGGCGTCACAGGTTTTCGCGGTTTGTGGGCGTTAAAGTGGGCGTGGCAAACTTTTTTTTGGGTCAATCGATAGGTATTGATGAGAACAATACATTTCAGTTAAAATTTTTATTCTAGCATCAAAACTGTAGGAGCCACAGTTTTGGGCGGTTTGTGGGCGTTAGAGTGGGCGTGGCACTGTGCCGAAACAAACTTGCGCTGCGTAAGAAGCTCAGGAATCTGCACGCCAAATCTCAATAGCCTAGCTCCCATAGTTTCCGAGATCTCAGCGTTCATCCGGACGGACAGACAGACGGACAGACGGACAGACGGACATGGCTAGATCGACTCGGCTAGTGATCCTGATCAAGAATATATATACTTTGTGGGGTCGGAAACGCTTCCTTCTGCCTGTTACATACTTTCCGACGAATCTAGTATACCCTTTTACTCTACGAGTAACGGGTATAACTAGGTTAAGCTGAGAGTTGTACCCACTAGATAAGTCGATCCTCGCACTCAGGCAGGGCCAGTAAGGAACGTAGGCCTAGGCTAATATTCTAGCAATTTACAGATCGGAACTACAACAACAGGATGGAGCCTTTCTACCCATACTTCGTCGCAGGGGTCTACCAACCGGTCGACCACCGTGACTCGGACACGGATACCAACGACGGCGCACCCCCCAGCCGGGACTCGGTCCTGTCAGACCGGAGCCCCACACCACCCAGCTTCAGCCCAATCCTCAGCCTCCAGTCACGCGAAGCTCGTAACGGCGACTCCATCTCCACCGTGCCGTGGTCGCCGTACGCAAGCAGCGCAGTTAGCGGCGAGCCACCTGCGGCGTTTGCAGTTGGAGCATCGGGGGACGAGGACGACGACTCGACAGCACCCACGGTGGCCCGTTTGGCACGGCTGCAGGTCTTCGAATCCGGCGAACCGGGGACGGCAACAGTTCACCGTTCGGTGGATGCTTGGATCCAGATCCAGGATCACCACGCGTTCGCACCCGGCTACCTTGGGCAATGCCGGCGGGAAGCCGAACGATGCCCCTCGGGAAGCCCGATGTCTTCCGATGACTCCTCCGTGGCGATGGACGGTCGCTATGGAGCCGGGCAACTTCGCGCGCCCCAACAGCCGGTCATCGACGAAGCCATCCGGGCCTGGGAGGACTACGGCGGCTACGTCAACCCAGAGCCTGGGGAAGCCGACGTCGTGAGGAGACTCAGCTCCGGGCACGGTTCCGACGAAGCCAACGAGGAGGAGGACGAGGCCAACGAGGAGGAGGACGAAGCCAACGAGGAGGAGGACGAAGCCAACGAGGAGGAGGACGAAGCCAACGAGGAGGAGGACGACGCCAACGAGGAGGACGCAGGACCCGCTGCTGGCCAGGACCCAGGAGTCGGAGGAAACGCTCCCCAGGGTTTCGTAGACCCGCCACCGCCGGCCCTACCAGAGGCATCGCCCGGATCACCACCAGAGCGGCCCCCGAGGGCATCTCCCAGAACGCCGCGACAGACGTCACCCCCAGGAGGTGGAAGCCACTATACCAGTCCGCTACCACGAACGCCCGGACGTTTGCAAAGCTCCCCACGAACCCCGGAAGGGATGTTTCGACCGCACAGCCAGCGATCGCCGCACCCAATATCGCCGGGCCTGGGCACCTCTGCGCGCGCCGTACCGCAAACTCCCGGCCGCACGATCGCACCAAGCGAGCTGGCTGGGAACCGGACCTGAAATTGTTCCTCAGCAGGGAAGAGGAGGATGAGGTCCTGCAAGCCCTCCGGGAGTGTCCGGACGCTGGACAAGTTATGGAGGAGGCCCAGTGGATCGTCGCCCCAGTCGGCTGGAGGGTAGACACCCACCAGCGACGACTGCCTACAGCCCTAGTCGCATCCATCCAGGAGCAGGATCGACGGAGGGTGCGCTACCTGCGCCAGATCGAGGGTCATCGGTTCCGAGTCACCATCACCGCCGGGCGGGAGGTGATCGTTTCCCTCCGCCATAATCACGCCGAAGAAAGGGGGGGGTGTGAGGATGCGTGAAACACACCCTCCACATTTCGCCATTTCTATTCTTTCCGCCACGAAGGCATACAATTGAAGATTACGCCACGAAGGCCATTTATTTATAAGTTATAATATATAATATAATTATTACGCCACGAAGGCAATTTATTTAAGTTCAAACTAGAAGCTAAGCTTATCCGATTTAAATATCGAGCGCACCAGGGCTGGAAAACCACCCAGTGTTGGTCGACCGAGGGCCAACAGCTGATAGTGCCGATAGCGATAGGCGGGAGGTTCGATAAGAAACTGTGTTGGGAAACGAAGAAACCCGGCAAGCCGGTCTTACATGCGGCCGCAAGGGCGGAAGCTCGCTCTCATTCTCGAATGGCAGCCAAGGCGATCAGACTTAGGGTCGGACTTCAACCTGGAGTGGTACAGCGGCACGAGCGTCGGCACGCCGGATCCAAGGAGTAAGTGGAAGTGGAAGGAGTACTAGCGAATAATAAAGACAAAAGAGAATGAAGAAGTATGTGTCCGTGTGAATTTGTGCATTTTTCGGTGTGATTTGTGCCGGTCGGGAATCGTGTTGCGCCAGAGCTGCTTACTCAGTGCAAACGACCACCCGATCGCCCACAAGGAGCATAGGAAAGGATCGCCTCTGGCCACCCTCTCCTGGGAACCCCGCCCCAATTACGGTTTAGGTAGGCGCGAGCCACGTGCAGTGATTTGTGCCGGTCGGGAATCGTGTTGCGCCAGAGCTGCTTACTCAGTGCAAAAGACCACCCGATCGCCCACAAGGAGCATAGAAAAGGATCGCCTCTGGCCACCCTCTCCTGGGAACCCCGCTTCAAATACGGTTTAGGTAGTCGCGAGCCACGTGCAGTGATCTGTGCCGGTCGGGAATCGTGTTGCGCCAGAGAAGCTTACTCAGTGCAAACGACCACTCGATCGACCACAGGGAGCACAGGGAAGGGTCGCCTCCGGCCATCCTCCCCTCGGATCCCTACCCCCTACCCCAGTAGCTTGTGAGTCGCACATCCAGGGGGAACGGCCACGCCGTCCAGTTTTGTTGGTATTTTCTCAGGGATCGGCTACGCCGCTCGTTTCGTTAGTATTTTCGCCGGGAGCAGCCCCGCCCTCCACTATACCTTTCGGGTGCCGTGTTGCGCTAGAGCTGCTTACTCGGTGCAACGCGGATACTCTGGCCTCCTTTCCCCACAAATCCCCGCGGCATCTCCCCGTCCAGTTTCGTCCCAACACTTTTCTACAAATTTAACTGTAGAGGACCTTGGCCGGACTGAGTTTTATCCCAGCCCATAAAAAAGGTCCTTACAAATTTATAAATAAGAATCCTATGGTTCACTGAGTCAAAAGCTTTAGAGAAATCAGTATAAATCACATCAGTTTGATGATGTGTCAGAAAACCTCTAGTAATTAAAGACGTAAATTCAAGTAGAGTGATGGTTTGAGGTATCGCACTTTTTCCCTTTATTTAACAATCGTATAATAGAGGATTCCTTCCATATGGATGGAAATCTGTTAAGGGAAGAGCAAGATAAGATGAACAGTTCCTAAGTATACAACTTGGCTTTCTGTCAGGACCCGGTGAAAATGAGAGCTTGAGAGTATTAAGACTCTGAAGAACATCAGATACATCAATCGCTGATTTGAAGATAGAGTTCAAATGAGGTAGTGGGTATAGATAATCTTTATTAATGACACTATTGCATTTCGTATATGTCGATAAAAAAAAGTCTGCGAATAAGTTGGAAATATCATTATCATCAGATACTACATTATTATTGAGAAAAAGGTAAGGAGGGAAACAGTTAAATTTCCGTTTTGAATTGGCGAAAGAAAAAAAAGCTTAGGATTACTTTTGAAATCACGCTTACAACGAGACAGGTAATTTTTGTAACAGTCAGTGTTAAGTTGTGACGCCGTGCCGAAAATGCTATGTACGGCTGTCCTCGTAAAAGGGGCTCTTGGGAGTAGGTAAACGATCAATCGATAGGTATCGACGAGACCAATACATTTCAGTTAAAATTTTTTATCTAGCATGAAAATTGTGGGCGTCACAGGTTTTCGCGGTTTGTGGGCGTTAAAGTGGGCGTGGCAAACTTTTTTTTGGGTCAATCGATAGGTATTGATGAGAACAATACATTTCAGTTAAAATTTTTATTCTAGCATCAAAACTGTAGGAGCCACAGTTTTGGGCGGTTTGTGGGCGTTAGAGTGGGCGTGGCACTGTGCCGAAACAAACTTGCGCTGCGTAAGAAGCTCAGGAATCTGCACGCCAAATCTCAATAGCCTAGCTCCCATAGTTTCCGAGATCTCAGCGTTCATCCGGACGGACAGACAGACGGACAGACGGACAGACGGACATGGCTAGATCGACTCGGCTAGTGATCCTGATCAAGAATATATATACTTTGTGGGGTCGGAAACGCTTCCTTCTGCCTGTTACATACTTTCCGACGAATCTAGTATACCCTTTTACTCTACGAGTAACGGGTATAACTAGGTTAAGCTGAGAGTTGTACCCACTAGATAAGTCGATCCTCGCACTCAGGCAGGGCCAGTAAGGAACGTAGGCCTAGGCTAATATTCTAGCAATTTACAGATCGGAACTACAACAACAGGATGGAGCCTTTCTACCCATACTTCGTCGCAGGGGTCTACCAACCGGTCGACCACCGTGACTCGGACACGGATACCAACGACGGCGCACCCCCCAGCCGGGACTCGGTCCTGTCAGACCGGAGCCCCACACCACCCAGCTTCAGCCCAATCCTCAGCCTCCAGTCACGCGAAGCTCGTAACGGCGACTCCATCTCCACCGTGCCGTGGTCGCCGTACGCAAGCATCGCAGTTAGCGGCGAGCCACCTGCGGCGTTTGCAGTTGGAGCATCGGGGGACGAGGACGACGACTCGACAGCACCCACGGTGGCACGTTTGGCACGGCTGCAGGTCTTCGAATCCGGCGAACCGGGGACGGCAACAGTTCACCGTTCGGTGGATGCTTGGATCCAGATCCAGGATCACCACGCGTTCGCACCCGGCTACCTTGGGCAATGCCGGCGGGAAGCCGAACGATGCCCCTCGGGAAGCCCGATGTCTTCCGATGACTCCTCCGTGGCGATGGACGGTCGCTATGGAGCCGGGCAACTTCGCGCGCCCCAACAGCCGGTCATCGACGAAGCCAACCGGGCCTGGGAGGACTACGGCGGCTACGTCAACCCAGAGCCTGGGGAAGCCGACGTCGTGAGGAGACTCAGCTCCGGGCACGGTTCCGACGAAGCCAACGAGGAGGAGGACGAGGCCAACGAGGAGGAGGACGAAGCCAACGAGGAGGAGGACGAAGCCAACGAGGAGGAGGACGAAGCCAACGAGGAGGAGGACGACGCCAACGAGGAGGACGCAGGACCCGCTGCTGGCCAGGACCCAGGAGGAAACGCTCCCCAGGGTTTCGTAGACCCGCCACCGCCGGCCCTACCAGAGGCATCGCCCGGATCACCACCAGAGCGGCCCCCGAGGGCATCTCCCAGAACGCCGCGACAGACGTCACCCCCAGGAGGTGGAAGCCACTATACCAGTCCGCTACCACGAACGCCCGGACGTTTGCAAAGCTCCCCACGAACCCCGGAAGGGATGTTTCGACCGCACAGCCAGCGATCGCCGCACCCAATATCGCCGGGCCTGGGCACCTCTGCGCGCGCCGTACCGCAAACTCCCGGCCGCACGATCGCACCAAGCGAGCTGGCTGGGAACCGGACCTGAAATTGTTCCTCAGCAGGGAAGAGGAGGATGAGGTCCTGCAAGCCCTCCGGGAGTGTCCGGACGCTGGACAAGTTATGGAGGAGGCCCAGTGGATCGTCGCCCCAGTCGGCTGGAGGGTAGACACCCACCAGCGACGACTGCCTACAGCCCTAGTCGCATCCATCCAGGAGCAGGATCGACGGAGGGTGCGCTACCTGCGCCAGATCGAGGGTCATCGGTTCCGAGTCACCATCACCGCCGGGCGGGAGGTGATCGTTTCCCTCCGCCATAATCACGCCGAAGAAAGGGGGGGGTGTGAGGATGCGTGAAACACACCCTCCACATTTCGCCATTTCTATTCTTTCCGCCACGAAGGCATACAATTGAAGATTACGCCACGAAGGCCATTTATTTATAAGTTATAATATATAATATAATTATTACGCCACGAAGGCAATTTATTTAAGTTCAAACTAGAAGCTAAGCTTATCCGATTTAAATATCGAGCGCACCAGGGCTGGAAAACCACCCAGTGTTGGTCGACCGAGGGCCAACAGCTGATAGTGCCGATAGCGATAGGCGGGAGGTTCGATAAGAAACTGTGTTGGGAAACGAAGAAACCCGGCAAGCCGGTCTTACATGCGGCCGCAAGGGCGGAAGCTCGCTCTCATTCTCGAATGGCAGCCAAGGCGATCAGACTTAGGGTCGGACTTCAACCTGGAGTGGTACAGCGGCACGAGCGTCGGCACGCCGGATCCAAGGAGTAAGTGGAAGTGGAAGGAGTACTAGCGAATAATAAAGACAAAAGAGAATGAAGAAGTATGTGTCCGTGTGAATTTGTGCATTTTTCGGTGTGATTTGTGCCGGTCGGGAATCGTGTTGCGCCAGAGCTGCTTACTCAGTGCAAACGACCACCCGATCGCCCACAAGGAGCATAGGAAAGGATCGCCTCTGGCCTCCCTCTCCTGGGAACCCCGCCCCAATTACGGTTTAGGTAGGCGCGAGCCACGTGCAGTGATTTGTGCCGGTCGGGAATCGTGTTGCGCCAGAGCTGCTTACTCAGTGCAAAAGACCACCCGATCGCCCACAAGGAGCATAGAAAAGGATCGCCTCTGGCCACCCTCTCCTGGGAACCCCGCTTCAAATACGGTTTAGGTAGTCGCGAGCCACGTGCAGTGATCTGTGCCGGTCGGGAATCGTGTTGCGCCAGAGAAGCTTACTCAGTGCAAACGACCACTCGATCGACCACAGGGAGCACAGGGAAGGGTCGCCTCCGGCCATCCTCCCCTCGGATCCCTACCCCCTACCCCAGTAGCTTGTGAGTCGCACATCCAGGGGGAACGGCCACGCCGTCCAGTTTTGTTGGTATTTTCTCAGGGATCGGCTACGCCGCTCGTTTCGTTAGTATTTTCGCCGGGAGCAGCCCCGCCCTCCACTATACCTTTCGGGTGCCGTGTTGCGCTAGAGCTGCTTACTCGGTGCAACGCGGATACTCTGGCCTCCTTTCCCCACAAATCCCCGCGGCATCTCCCCGTCCAGTTTCGTCCCAACACTTTTCTACAAATTTAACTGTAGAGGACCTTGGCCGGACTGAGTTTTATCCCAGCCCATAAAAAAGGTCCTTACAAATTTATAAATAAGAATCCTATGGTTCACTGAGTCAAAAGCTTTAGAGAAATCAGTATAAATCACATCAGTTTGATGATGTGTCAGAAAACCTCTAGTAATTAAAGACGTAAATTCAAGTAGAGTGATGGTTTGAGGTATCGCACTTTTTCCCTTTATTTAACAATCGTATAATAGAGGATTCCTTCCATATGGATGGAAATCTGTTAAGGGAAGAGCAAGATAAGATGAACAGTTCCTAAGTATACAACTTGGCTTTCTGTCAGGACCCGGTGAAAATGAGAGCTTGAGAGTATTAAGACTCTGAAGAACATCAGATACATCAATCGCTGATTTGAAGATAGAGTTCAAATGAGGTAGTGGGTATAGATAATCTTTATTAATGACACTATTGCATTTCGTATATGTCGATAAAAAAAAGTCTGCGAATAAGTTGGAAATATCATTATCATCAGATACTACATTATTATTGAGAAAAAGGTAAGGAGGGAAACAGTTAAATTTCCGTTTTGAATTGGCGAAAGAAAAAAAAGCTTAGGATTACTTTTGAAATCACGCTTACAACGAGACAGGTAATTTTTGTAACAGTCAGTGTTAAGTTGTGACGCCGTGCCGAAAATGCTATGTACGGCTGTCCTCGTAAAAGGGGCTCTTGGGAGTAGGTAAACGACTGAAGATCAAAGATAACAGATTAGCCTTTAATTCATTAGCTTATAATGTGTACACTTTACTCTTGATCATTAATTAACTTTACAAATAAATGGGGCGCAATGGACAGAAAGTAAAAGCAGGCGATGTTGTTCCGGTCGCTGAAGCTCGTAGTTCTCTTTTTCTTCTCGCAAGCTCTGTAGAGTTGGCAGATGTCCTGACCTTCGTCTTAAGTTGGCAGGGCTATCAGCTGTGTATACGAACCAAGTACCGTGGGACTAAACATGCAGCCCGCCAATGTGAAATCAGCATGATACAGGTGTTGTTCAGGATTATGGATCTAAATTCCCTTGTACTTGTAGCGGCTAAGATAAAGAGAAAGAGAAATGACATACGGATGCAATTGATTACCAAGGGATCAACAGCTGGTTCATATTAGCATGAGATCGGAGCTTGGAGACGGAGCGTTTTTGACTGCCTGATTTTGTTTTCAGTGTTACAACTCGAACGAGTGAGTCCTCTCCAGGATGGAGACTAATAATTCTACCGAGCGTCCATTGCGATCGTCCTTAATGAGGACTTTTTCATTGATTTCCAAATTCTCCTTTTCCTGACACCATTTTGGGCTCGTTTGAAGATGCGACAGCCAATCTCGGCTCCATTGCATCCAAATCTGACAGATCAAATTTTGATGAGACAAAAATTGCTGAACGACTAGTTTTGAGGGCGACAATGGGCAGGTGCGAGCAGGGTGTCACCAATGAGAAAATGTGCCGGCGTGAGAGCTTCCAAGTCGTCTGGATCAGCTGTTAGCAGGCCGAGAGTTTAGGCAAGCTTCAATCCTGATAAGCACCTTTGCGAGTTCCTCATAACTTTACTTGTGACTTCCGACAATTCTTTTTAGGTGATGCTTGACGGACTTGACCCCGGCCTCCCAAAGTTCTGAATTACCAGCTCTGTAAAGAAACGACGCTGCGCTAAGATGATTGGATGTTTGCGATCGAAAGAAAAGTTGGAATGTTTGAGACGATCGCGAACACGTAAGATGCCGTCGTCAAGAAAGGGAGTGAGATTTCTTAGAATGCTCTTCGGAGGATTTTCTGCGAGGATCGCGTGCATGTCGGATTGAAAGGTTTCGGCTTGTAATATTTTCACGACGCAGCGAAGTGCATTGTCCAGTTCCTCCGGCGACAGCTGACTGTAAGATCTGGTTTTCTTCGATTGAGTGTTCTGACAAAAGCGCAGTATGTATGCTATGACTCGAACGAGTTTGGTGTAAGTCGAAAGCCGCTCAATGATATTAATGTCTGCTTGGGTGGTGTGCAAACGAATCCGAAAAGATTTTGCTTCTAGGGACTGCTCATCAAACTTTATGTTCGGTACCTCTGTGTCCGGCCACTCACTGGAGTTTTGCCTCAACCATGATGGTCCGTGACACCAGAGATCAAAGATGGAAATTTCTGATGGGGATAGTCCTGTCGTGGCGCTGTCTGCTGGATTATCCGCCGTGGGAACAGGTCTCCATTGGTTTAAATCGCTGTGGTCCAGAATGTAGGCAACGCGATTGGCGACGAACGTTTTCCATCTAGTAACATCTCCATCGATCCAGTGGAGAACGATAGTGGCGTCCGTCCAGTATGTAACGGCGTTTTGAGCGTTTTTACAACGATTGTTTAGTTTAGTTGAGTTGTTGGTTGCCAGTTAGGTTGGTTGCCAGTGCAGCGCCGCATAACTCGGTCCTCGGGATCGTGAGGGGTTTCATTGGAGAGATTTTGAATTTTGCAGTGATGAGAGTGGTACAAAACGATGAATCCGGTTGGGGTATGGGGATGTAAGCCGCCGCTGCGTAGGCGTGAGTAGACCCGTCCAGAAAGCGTGCAACTGGATATCATGGCTAAAGTCGGGCGTATACCGTACGCTGCGAGGTATTCGGATTTTGTCAGTGACATCAGTGTCCTCCACATTGACACGGAACCTTTTCCATTTGTTAGCGATGGAACTGGGCACTGGGTCGTCCCACCCTAAGTGCTTGCGATCGTTCTCGGAATTTAGGTGTGCCATTGTGACTTCCTTTAGAATTAATTTTGCTGAAATGAGAATATGAGCGATTAATCCTAAGGGGTCGATAACTCTGCTTGAAAGAATTTCACTTTTGGTTTAACCCGTTTGAATGCTCGCTTGCAATTTGTAGGTGAAACAGTCTTGGTTAGGTAACCAATGCAATGATTGCATCGGTTTGATGAAGGAATGCTGTCTAGGAGCGCTATGTCGTTGCTAGACCATTTTCTCAATTCCATATTTGCGGAAAAAATTAAGGGCGACCGCTGAAGAGAGTGGACGTGTCTTGTGCGAGCTCCGCGAAAAGTGCAAGAAAGTTGATAAATTAACTTCAAACAAAACACAAAAACTAAACTGGTTAATTTCAAATAAGCGGAAAGACGCTAAAACCCAAAGAAATTTAGGTTTCAACACAAAATCGGTGTAATGACTTTAACTAGCACATACATTTTTTCATCTTATAATAATAAATAAGTGCTACGCTAATAAAAGCTCAATGAGCTACGAACAGAGTAAAGAGCGACTCAGCTCCGCGAGCAGAAGAGACGGTTACTTTTCGTATGTCTCAACGCGTGATAGCGAAGTGCAAAAAAAAACGACCCTAGCACGATCAGGCTTACTTACGGCTACCCCTACTCCGACGGCGTGGAGTCAAAAATGCAAAACCCCCCCACCATCAGTTTCGACCCCTGGCGCACCAACAACATGCAACGGTAAAACTTCTGCATCCGCACTAAATTTGTCAGCAACAACTACAGCTACGGTAAAAAAACCAACGACAACCACAGCTACGACTATTATTTCAGAATCGACTGCAACCGCAGCTCTAAATACAACGAAAACCAAAACCACGACAACAAATCAAAACCAAAACAAAATTCAGCAAGCGGGTCCGGCCATACAGACCGGACTAGATCGGTACATCCATATCAAGCGTAAGCTTAGCCCGCAGAACACCGCGGTAGGTAACAAGTCAAAAATAAACCGTGTCCAAGTAGAAGATATATTACCCGGGAGGTCCGACAGCAATCGATTTGCGCTTCTAACAGAAAATGAATCAGGACGGGCTCAGGAGGCCCAACCGAAACCTAAGCCCCAACCAATTTACATTAGGGAGAAATTCTCGAACGCCCTGGTCAACAAAATTGTTACGCTGACCGGAGACGGAAACTTTCATGTTGTTCCGGTCACAAAAGTGGATATCCATGAAACCAAGCTTCAGACCAAACGTCAGTAACATTATAAACAGGAAAAAAGAGCCGCAACCACTCTTCAGGGTCGAGCTGGAGCCAGACAGCAGAGTCTTGAAGAAAAATGAAGTGCACCCCATTTATAACCTGCAATACTTATTGCACCGAAGAACTAACGTGGAAGAGCCACATAAAAGGAACGGCCCAGTGCAATGCACAAATTGTCAGGAGTATGGACACACCAGGGCATACTGTTCGCTTCGAACAGTCTGTGTAGCTTGTGAAGACTTCCACAATTCGGCTAACTGCCCTGCCAACAAAGAAGACCCCAAAAAAAAAAAATGCGTTAACTGCCAAGGTAACCACACGTCAAACTACAGGGGCTGTCCGGTCTACAAGGAGATGAAGGACCGCATGCGAAAAGTGATAGCAACGCGTCATCAGAATACCCAAAATGCGTACACTTACTCGCGGACGACGCCGGAAGTATTTTTCGGCACGGCTGCAAGATCCTCCTTTGGTCAACTAAATACCCAGAAAGGATTCTCATACGCCGATGCCCTTCGATCGGGGACGGAAAACCCACTCCAGTCTAATCTAGGAAACGCTCAGCAGAAACAGTCGAAAAGCACTCAGGAAACTATGATGGTCACCATGCAACAAAGTATGATGGAACTCATGTCATTCATGAAAACGACCATGCAAACACTGGTTCAAAACCAGAACATGGGGTTACAGCTACTTGCAGCTAAGCAGTCCAAATAATCAGATGGCAAATTTACGAATAACAATGTGGAACGCCAATGCTGTTTCACGGTACAACCTTGAAGTAACACAGTTCCTGAATGAAAATCATATCGACATTATGCTACTGGTAACGACGCACCTCACAAACAAATACAACTTCCAAATAAGAGGCTACACTTTCTACCGCACAGACCATCCAGATGGTAAAGCCCACGGCGGAATTGGCATCCTAATCAGGGAACGCATCAAGCACCACATTCACCAAAGGTTTTCAACTAATTACTTGCAAGCCACGTCTATCAAAGTGCAGTCAGGCAACGGAAACCTCATTATAGCCGCTGTCTACTGCCCGCCTCGCTTTACAACTTTTGAAGGACAACTCATGGACTTCTACAACTTGCTTGAAGACCGCTTTACAGCTGCAGGGGACTATAATGCTAAACACACGCACTGGGGATCACGCCTTGTGACTCCCAAAGGAAGACAATTATACAATGCAATCATAAAACCGAACAACAAATTAGACTATGTTTCCCCTAGCAGCCCCACATACTGGCCAACAGACCCCAGGAAAGTTCCAGACCTAATAGACTTTGCGGTGACAAAAAACATTCCCCGCAATATAATAAGCGACAAAGCGCTTTCGGACCTGTCGTCAGACCATTCGACAGTGCTAATAACTCTTCTTCAAAGCACAAAAACCACAGATCACCCCCTCAGGCTGACGTCGCACAGAACCAACTGGTTAAAATATAACAAGGAAGAACGCTATAGTCGAGTACCTCGACTATCAGATACCCGATACTCAGCTAAAGGAACCAAAGGGAAATGGAGATATTCAAGCAGCAAAGCAAGGTTTAAGCGATATGGGCGTTAGAGTGGGCGTGGTGATCCGACTCGGCTAGTGATTCTGATCAAAAATGTGGGATTGGTCTGCCAACCTAGTGCAGCTGGTGGTAAAGAAGAAATGGAGAACAAAACGACGTGGCAAGCCTGCCAAACTAAAAGACGAAACAAGCAGAAAGAATTCGCGAGACGAACGGAGAAGACGTCAAATACGACGCATTTGGTGAAAAGAGAAGACGAACATAAAAAGACGCAGACTAATCAGTTTAATCAAAACAATTTATAATACAAAAACTCATTTAAATTAAACTATAATAAATATAATACATATAATAAAACAAGTGGGATCGCGTTCAACTAATTTGGAAAGTATAATAACAACCCAGTCCCTCATAATTTGGAGGCTCAACCAATAAAACCGAATAGTGTGAGAAAGAAAGTGATACAAAGAGCGGAAAAATTATCAGCAAAACCGTTCACTCCGCAAAACTTAAAATTCAGAAATTTTGTCGATCCGGATAATAAAAAAAACGCAGCATACAATCACGTGCAAATACATATATTTATATTTAATTTCGGATATCCGGGAGTGTACGTGAGAGTGTAAGATGCCGATATTGAAAGATTTTGAGGGTATTAGCGCAATGCTTCGGGACGAAAAGAAGCAAAATATTCTCCTTTTGCACAAGTTCGTTTTTGAAGAAAAGGGGGATAGAAACAATAGAAAAAGATTGCGCGAGTTTCAAGGCTACAAATATAACGAATCAAACAGACTTTATTTCAAAAAAGGGAATAAAGCAGAAGATGACGCCATAAGCATTCCAAGCAGCAGCGGTGCCAAGAACGACCGCGAAACGGAAAGCAGTTTGTCAGAAAAACCAAGGTTAGCTCTGAACTTTCGTGACTTAGAAGACTCAGTCCGAGCGTTCAGTGGCGAAGACAATTTGTAGGTCGAAGTGAGGGCCAAGGAATTTGAGGACATGGCTACTATAATGTTTTAGAACGAATTACAAAAATTCATTTTTGCCAAGCGATCGCTGCAAGGCCTTGCAAAAATGTTAGCGAATAGTGAGCGCGAATTAACGAGTTGGGTGAAACTTAAGCAGGCCTTATTAGCCGAGTTTAAAACCGCGACAAACAGTGCTCAAATAAACAAATTATTGGCTGACAGAAAAATGAGAAAATGTGAAAGTCTGCAGGAGTATTTTTTACAAATGAAAGAACTAGCTTCTAGAGGGAATATAGAAAGCAGTTCCTTAATCCAATACGTAATCGATGGAATTGTCGATACCTGTGCTAATAAACTTGTGCTCTATAACACAAAAGGTCTGATCGAGCTTAAGGACAAACTAAAATGCTACGATGTAATCCGCGGAAAATCAAAAAGTGAAAAACCAAGTCCTGTATTCAAAGGCGAACCATACGGAGGCAAAAAGTGATTACAAAATGCAAGCAGTGCCTAACAGAAATGCTAGCAGGGACCTGAAATGTTACAATTGCGGCGCAAAAGGACACACATCCGCGAATTGCGAAAACAAAACGAAAGGAAGAAAGTGTTTTCAGTGTAACAATTTCGGGCACATCGCAAAAGAATGCCCAGAAAAGGGTTTATGTGAAAAAGTGGAAGCAACCAACATGTGTAAGGTGTCATCTGCTCACACGTTTATGTGCATAACAGTGGAGGCTAATAACATTACATTCACCGATCTAATCGACACCGGAAGCAAGTACAATTTGGTTACCGATACCACGTTTAAAAATCTAAACAAGCTAAAGCTAAGTGAGTGTAATATCTATCTCATCGGGTTTGGAAAATCAGACCAAAACAAGATCAAACCGTCGGGCTTCTTTGAACATAAAATAACAATTGATGGTGCACATTTCGTAACAAAGTTTCTGGTGGTGGAGTCGCAATTCCTGGACAAGAAGAGGTTTCTTGGTGAAGAATTTTGCAAACAAGCTCAATTGACAATATCCAGTGAGGGCGTGAAAGTAACCAAACCTACCAGTGCCGAGGCAGATATCAGTTCTATTTATAAAGTTGATACTGAAGACTGCAACCAAATAGTAACGGACATCGAACCAGCAGCAAGCGCGAAAGCTAAAGAGGTAGTACACAATGTTGACCAAAACTATCAAGCGGTAAGCACAAAATCCACAAACATTCAAATGCGTTTGACTCTTAATGACGATAAGCCGATACATTCACGACCTCGCAGATTTTCGTATTCTGAGCGATTCATCATAGATAAACAAACCGACCAGTGGCTGAAAGACGGTGTAATTGAAACCTAAGAGTCAGAATACAGCAGCCCAGTCGTACTTGTTAAGAAACGTGACGGATCTCATCGCTTATGCACCGATTGCAGGCGAATCAATAAAGTCATTATCAGAGACCATTTTCCACTTCCTTTGATCGAGGATCAAATATATATTATAGCTCGATAGATTTAAAAAACGAATTCTTCCACGTCGGTATAGAAGAAGGGAGCCGAAAGTATACGTCTTTCGTCACACACAATGGACAATTCCAGTTTCTTGGGTTCCTTTCGGGCTTTCCAATTCGCCAAGCGTATTTCAGCGACATGTAAATGCTATCTTCAGAGACCTGACTTGTAAAGGTGTAGCCATACCATACGTCGACGACATTATAATACCAGCGAAACCCGAAAAAGAGGCTGTAGAAAACATCATCGAAGTTCTGAAAAGATGCTCAGAAAATGGACTGGTAATTAACTTCAAAAAGTGTCATTTTCTAAAAACAAAAATCGAGTACTTGGACCACATAATTGAAAATCAGAAAATAAGTCCGTCTCCATCCAAAACACATGCTGTGACATCGTTTACAGTTCCGACTAACCTAAAGCAGCTACAGAGTTTCCTTGGCTTGGTGGGTTATTTTTGCAAGTTCATCGCCAATTTCTCGCAGATAGCCAAACCCCTATCTGATATGTCCAAACAAGATGCGAAAATTCAATTTGGTAACCAATCACGCAAAAGCCAGTCCTAAACATTTTCCATCAGCAACACGATACTGAGCTACATACGGACGCTTCAATCGACGGTTTCGGCGCAGTTTTGTTACAAAAGAATCCAGACGATAAGCAGTGGCATCCGGTATATTACATGAGCAAAAAAACGACCGATGCTGATGATGATTACAGAGGCTTCATTGCATAGTGGAATCAAAAACATTCAGGCTCAAGACGACCAACTAAAAGCTATCATAGACATTCTGGCAGATAAGGCAACCCATAACAATTACTTTTTGAAATAGGGGCTTATACATAAAGCACATGAGCATGGTCAATTCTCCGTCAAGAAATGTAAAGAGATTATTGGAAAAGAATTCTACATACCAAAGCTGGAGGAGAAAATTCTGAAGTGTATAAGCTGCTGCATACCTTGTATTGTCAGCAACCGTAAGCAAGGAAAGCAAGAGGGCGAACTTCATCCACTCAGCAAAGACGAAAAGCCGCTGCAGACGTATCACATCGATTTTCTTGGCCCTTTGGAATCTACTCACAAACAGTATAAGCACATACTAGCAGTAAGCGATAGTTTCACCTAATTTTGTTGGCTCTATCCGACCAAGACGACCTCTACCAAAGATGCTGTATCGAGACTTAATGATCAAAGCAAAATATTCGGCAATCCTAGTCACATCATTTCTGATAGAGGATCTGGGTTCACGTCAGAAGACTTTCAACTGTACTGCAACAGCGAAGGTATCAAGCATCATCTTATCACAACGGGCCTTCCACGGGCCAACGGTCAGGTCGAGAGGCTTAATACAGCGATAATTGCTGTTCTTTCAAAACTCTTAATAGATGATCCACGACAATGGTTTAAGTTTGTCAGCAGCGTACAAAGGTCATCAACTAAACATTTTGCAGGAGCACGAAATCAACGTCTTTTGAGTTACTGACGGGAACCAAGATGCGTCTAAAAGCCGATGTGCAAGAATCTACAAGCTAAGTCTTAGCTTTCACGATTTTAGATCGCATCGTTCATACGGACGGACATATCTGGATCGACTCCGCTAGTTATCCTGATCAAGGACATACGAGTATATACTTTATAGGGTCGGAAACGCTTCCTTCTACCTTTTACTCTACGAGTAACGGGTATAAAAAGTATGTAAGCTCACACATCAAATTAACCCCTCACTTCAACATCGAAGCGGACATCGACTGCTCTACCGATGCTCTTGAAGAAGTATTCGTGGAGGCAGCCCTTCAATGAGATTATATCTCTCGGCTACTATTCGAAAAAATGGAAAATATCTATTATCATTATGATACCGAAGCCCGGAAAAGACCACACAATTCCGTCATCCTACATACCAATTAGTTTATTATCGTGTCTGTCTAAGCTGTTCGAAAAATGCCTTCTAACTCGCATAATACCATATCTAGGAGCACACAATGTTATCCCTGCTCATGAATTTGGATTTCGTCAAAACCATGGAACAATCGAACAAGTTAACAGAACAACATCAGAAATACGCACAGCCTTTGAGCATCGGGAATACTGCAGCGCAATATTCCTCGATGTATCTCAAGCCTTCGATCGAGTATGGCTAGATGGCCTCATGCACAAAATCAAAACACACTTACCTGATTACACTCACAAGCTTCTTGAGTCGTATCTATACAACAGGACCTTCGCAGTAAGGTGCAATACAACAACATCCGATGACTACATTATCAAAGCTGGAGTCCCGCAAGGAAGCGCGCTAGGGCCTACTCTGTTCCTCTTATACACAGCGGATATTCCCACAAACGAGCAGCTAACAACATCTACGTTCGCTGACGACACCGCAATTTTAAGTCGCTCGAGGTGCCCAGGCCGAGCCACAACACAGCTAGCAAACCACCTCCTCGTAGTAGAGAGGTGGCTATCTGATTGGCGGATTAAAATAAATGAACAAAAGTGTAAACACATAACGTTTACTTTCAACAGGCATCCACTATTATTGAATAATACGCAGATTCCCCAAGTCAACGATGTAACGTATCTCGGCGTCCACCTTGACAGACGACTAACCTGGAGAAGACACATCGAACGCAAGAAAGTACATCTAAAACTAAGGTCCAGCAGCTTCCACTGGATTCTTAACGCTCGTTCGCCCCTGCGTCTGGACTACAAGGTTTTGCTCTACAACTCCACTCTCAAGCCCATCTGGACATATGGCTCCCAGCTATGGGGGAACGCCAGCAGAAGCAACATAGACATTATACAGCGCGTTCAATCGAAAATCCTGCGAGCTATCACTGTGGCACCATGGTATATTCGCGACCAAAACATCCACAGGGACCTAAGCATTCTTACCGTAAAAGATGAAATAGAGAAACCCCAATCGCCTCGCAAGAGGCTTGATCCCGTCTACAACGCAACGACCTGCCAAGCCAGCTATAACTTTCGGGCCCCTTTAGCACAACATCAGTCATATGACTGTGAGTTAGATTAATTAGTCTAAGATTTGATACACTTATTGTTAGTATCCAAAGGGAGAAGATTCAATAAATAAACAGCAAAGCATTTAAAAAAAAAATAATAATATTTGCGTATTTTAGAGCGTTCTGGATTTGTAAGCTCTTGTTTTGTGCTGCTGAGATAGTGTGATCACCAAAAAGAATATCGTCGACGTAGATTTCGTGCTTTGAGACCTCTTCCGCCATCGGATACTTTTTGGGTTCATCTTCTGCAAGTTGACGAACGATTCTGATGGCGGTGAATGGTGCAGAAGCGGTACCGAAAGTTACAGTTGATAGACAATATTCCTTGATGTTTCCAACCGCCGCCCGCCATAAAATCCGCTGGTACTGCGTGTCGTCCGGATGTACGTCGATGCAACTGTACATGCGCTGGACGTCAGCGGAGAAAACATGTCGGTACTGTCTCCAATTCAGCAACCCTGCAGGGAGATAATTATACCCGTTACTCGTAGAGTAAAAGGGTATACTAGATTCGTCGGAAAGTATGTAACAGGCAGAAGGAAGCGTTTCCGACCCCATAAAGTATATATATTCTTGATCAGGATCACTAGCCGAGTCGATCTAGCCATGTCCGTCTGTCCGTCTGTCCGTCTGTCCGTCTGTCCGTCTGTCTGTCCGTCCGGATGAACGCTGAGATCTCGGAAACTATGGGAGCTAGGCTATTGAGATTTGGCGTGCAGATTCCTGAGCTTCTTACGCAGCGCAAGTTTGTTTCAGCACAGTGCCACGCCCACTCTAACGCCCACAAACCGCCCAAAACTGTGGCTCCTACAGTTTTGATGCTAGAATAAAAATTTTAACTGAAATGTATTGTTCTCATCCATACCTATCGATTGACTCAAAAAAAAGTTTGCCACGCCCACTCTAACGCCCACAAACCGCCCAAAACTGTGGCTCCTACAATTTTGATGCTAGAATAAAAATTTTAACTCAAATGTATTGTTCTCATCAATACCTATCGATTGACCCAAAAAAAAGTTTGCCACGCCCACTTTAACGCCCACAAACCGCGAAAACCTGTGACGCCCACAATTTTCATAGATAAAAAAATTTTAACTGAAATGTATTGATCTCGTCAATACCTATCGATTGGTTAAAAAAAATAGTCGAGGTACTCGACTATAGCGTTCTTCCTTGTTTTGTAGAGTGGGTCCTACGGACAATACATTGTTTATAGAGTCGACCGTTTGAGGTCTTTGCCTATGCGTCGAATACAATGCGCTGTTTGGTGGTGAGACTGTCTTCTTTATAGACAGCGTGTTGAGGAAGAACGCAGGATTCAACCCGACCGGTTTTTGTGGAGGTACTGACTGATAACGCCGCTGCTTAAAGCGACTTGATGCGATTTTCCTAGGGCCATTGTGGGATCGAAATGCCATTTGAAAGGTAGTCTTGCCATAAAACTACCGTTTGGTTGACGTGTGTGCGTTTCCTTAAAGAAGGACTCACAACACCGCTCTTCGTCAGAGTGAAGTGATCGGCTGGGGATTTATTCTATTTCGCAGAAATTGACAGCGAATATTAAATGTGTGGATTGAATCCTGGAACTTGCCGAGTATCATCCAACCTAGGTGAGAATTTTGTGCAATAGGTTCGTATGGATTTCCGATTCGGGTTCCCGGAAGGATAAAACTCGCCATGAGGTCGGCTCTGATGATGAGATATATGCGTTTCGAGCGATAGTATAGAGGAACCGAGAGCTGGAGTCCGTTGATGTGTTTCCAATTTTGAGGCGAAAACAATTGGTTTGGTAGAGGTGAGGTCAGGGAGCTCACAACGTACGCAGAGTCGAACGTTGGGTCTAGCGACTTTCGGATGCAGCATCTTGCCGTAAAGTTGCACTGTTGACCAGTAGTTTTGCCGACGCCGGCGATCGAAGCGCGGATTTTGCATCGTGGAAGTGCGAGAGCTTGGACGGTATGCTCTGAGATTATTGTAGCTTCCGACCCCTGATCGATGAGGGCAGTTATTGATGTTTGAGCGCCGCTCTGAGTGTGGCAGACAGGCTGTGGAAGAAATACATTGGAGGTTTGGATTAGAAGGGGGCTAATTGGTGAGGTGTCGGTGTTCATAATCGCAGCGATATGTGGTTGACTGGATGATATGGTCGGCGAGTAAGGTTGGGATGCTTGAGTGATGCTTGGCGCCGCTGCCATGAAGTAGAGAATGGTGGCGTTGTCCACAGTGGTAGCAATTCTTTACAAGCATGTGCGATTTGCTCAGGCAGTTGAGGCATAGGTTTGACCTACTCACGACTCACGGGGTTACAGGCGGCTGCGCAGACGTTGACTGCACTGATCATAGATCGAATATCATCGGGCTTCTCCTTGCTTAGGCTTGGCAACTGGTACAACACGTTCATGTGATTGAAGAAGACCACGCGGGGATTGTTATAGCGCTGAATTAGTGTGTCCCATGCCACCGTGTAGTTAGCGGCCGTCAAAGGAATTTGACGAATATCGCCATCTCGACCAGCTGGCAGAGATTCCTTGAGTAAATGAAACCGTTGAATATTGTCCTTCCGCTCATTTTGATGAATTAACCGAGTGAGGGCGTCATAATATCCTGGCCAGTCCACGCAGTTTCCGCTAAACTTGGGCACTGGCACTTGTGGCATGTGGACACGTGCGTCGGCAACCGTCGACACAGCGGTTGGTGTCGAGGCTGAGGACGGCGTCACTGGGAACTTTATTCGTTGGCCTTCAGCTACAAGGCAATAAGTTTCCATGTACAGATCCTCAAAACTGACGGCGATCTTCTTGGCGTAATAGTCCGATTTGGCCTATCCCTCGGTGCAGATGATTACTTGATGGGTGGTCTGAAAGGCTGCGTTTAAACTCTCGATTTGCTGCAGGCGCTTCATATAATAGCTTTCAGTTTTTCGAGACGGGGAATCCTTCTTATAGTTCTGCTGCAGACGTGTTAGACTTTAAAGGCGCTCCTTTTGAAGTGTAATAAAACCTGCTAAGGCCGGATCATCAGCTTCGTGGTCAGACATTTTATCTGAATTTTTACCAAATTGTTTTGAACCTAGCTAGCTCTGCTTGATAAATCAAAAAGGCACCCGTACTCACGTGATCTTTCCCTTCTGCTTACGACTGAATTTACGTAACGTTGACTACAGCGTGAGCGCAGGCTGTACTGTTTTCCGATTCCGCTTTGAGTAGGAGTTTTTTCCTGGTTGCGAAATGATAACGGGCCTTTTGCAGCACCCGTGTGTGTGTGTGGAGAAGCGCTGTTAGCCGACCGGGTGTGTTGGTATTGATGACTGTGCTCTGTCGGTGTGAGAGCACGTGTTGGGGGCACAAACGGAGACGATCGCAATTTGTGTTAGATGGCGTGATTGGTATTAGGCGTTATAACTAACAAATGAAAGATCCAACTGAGATTTTTCAACTTCAAGCAAGAGTCCCCTCATGGGCCACCATGTTAAGTTGTGACGCCGTGCCGAAAATGCTATGTACGGCTGTCATAGTAAGAGGGGCTCTTGGGGGTAGGTACGACTGAAGTTCAAAGATAACAGTTTAGTCTTTATTTAGCATATAATGCAATACAAAATGAAAATGAGTCGCAATGGACCGAAAGTAAAAGCAGCCGATGTTGTTCCCGTCGCTGAAGCTCGTAGTTCTCACCTTCTTCCCCCAAGCTCTGTAGAGTTGCGAGATGTCCTGACCTTCGTCTTCAGTTGGCAGGGCTATCAGCTGTGTATACGAACCAAGTACCGTGGGACTGAACAGGTAATTTGTAAGATAAGATAGATAGATAAGATAGATAATGTTTTGTGATAAGGATCTTCATGATGGAAAATTGAAAAAGCAGCATAACTAACGAACATGAGGTCCACAAGTTTATTTCGATTATTTTTAAGAAAGTTGATTTGAGCGGGGGACATGTCTGTTATCCCTTCGATAATATCATGACAAATGTTAGTTAGAAAAAGATAGGTGGAACCCGGCGTTGAGCAGGTTAAAAAGATGAAATCTGAGCCAACGCTAGCTTTTACTGCAACGAATTCAATACCAACATCGTTAGCAATAGAAAACAAGTCGGTAGAGAAATTGTTATTTATACCACCAGTAAAAGAAGGACGATCCGTTCTATAACTAGAGAACTTATTTACAAAGATTACACGGTCAGAAACTAAAGAATAAAGCCAGATTTTGGTCAAAGCGATGGCATTCAAGTCAAATGGAAGTCTGGTTCCAGCCGTTAGGCAGAAATTTATGATCAATATTGTCAATAGGCTATATTAAAGGATTCAAAACAGGATAGCATTTGACTTGAAACGCAAATTAATTTTGACGGCTCCTGGCGTAGTATCAGGTAACTTCGGTGTCAGCGGTTTCAGAAACGTTTGCAGTAGTTTAAAGAGCTGTAACTGGGTCGTTAATGTTTGAGGCGTTAGGTAATACTGGTCAGATGTATTGCTAGTAATGGGCGGAGCGGAGCTTCTTAAGCACTCCCCTACTTCAATATTTTCAAAACTGCTGGAATGCAGGCGCACGTTGGCGACGTCCTCAATCATGTTGGGGAATAATGTTTCCTATGATTGTAAAACTATTTTAGAAATCAAAAGAACCCCAATATAATAAATCTCCCTTGTTAATGATTCTCAGATGTGGAATATTTTCAAACACACATTTTTGTTTCCGCCCCAGAACGTTTAACTGGTAAATTGTATTCTCCTTTCCACAAATGTGTCATAAACATGTCATAAAAGGGTTTCAAGCAAGAGCTACCCGAACATGCGCACCTGTCCGTTACCAGACCGCAATAAAAAGGACACATGCACAAGCCTCAAGGCGCACGCTCATTGGCAAGCGCAATAAAAGGGACACATGCACAAGTCTGAAGGAGCACGCTCATTGACAAAAGAGATAATGCACGCCGAGAACCATTAATTTAATTTAAGAAGAGCTAAATTTTTTTTTTGATTTAAATGAGATATGAGTACGATGAATTAGGTACGGGTTACAAGTTTAGTTTAAATCGTTTGCGCGTCTAAGAGAAATGAGAGAAATGTTTATTTGCCCTTTTAAATTCTACATGGCGAGAAAAATTGCTACTCTTTTGATTACAGCCAACCCATCCCGTCCGGAGATCGATCTTCAACGTTGGAGGAAATGCCGTGGCCACACTAACAAATCCCATATATATATATTTTTATTCACATTTCTCTCCGATCCGTAAAGTGAACGAAACTTATTTAAACATAAACCCCGATCTAAAACAATTAATTAATTAAAATACCTTGAGTTATATGCATTCTCTATGAATTAATTTGCGATTTTCTAAAGAAGTTGAATATGAATTAAGATCGCCTATTGTTAGATCCTAAAGTCTCTAATTGCCTAAAAACATGAATTGATAAATTTTAGAGACAGTCCCTTGAAGAAGTTTTTAGGGAAAAAATTAATACAGGCAAACTAGTACTATCGAAAACTATTTCTTTAAGATAAAATTTATATTTAGTAAAATACATTGTTATAACATGATTATTATTTTCCTATGCCTTATTTTTTTCAAATACCATATGTTCTTTCTATCTACGGAAAATTAATTAGCTTTACGAACAGAAATGAAACCATGGATCTGTAAAGAACATTGAACTGAACTAGGCTGATGATTTCTCGATCGTAGGGTATCAAAGGGGTCACCGAAGCCATGCTTTAAGGTGGTGATCATAGGTTGGGAGGGCCATACGCGACCACAATACCATCCGTGTATTCGCATAGCAAACTTTCTCAAAAACTTTTCTGTCCCTATAATACTTATTCCTGAATTTATTTATCGTTCTCTTCCGGTTTCAGTTTACTATTCTCTCTTGTCGCTAGCACGCTTATTTCTGATCTTAGTGATAATAATGTGTAGTCAGTATACGAATCTGTAGGCGCAAGACCTCCACCCCCAAAGCCGACGAGCGAGTGAGGTAGAGTAGAGTAGTAGAGTAATCACTCATTAAGACTCACCGGTAATTAAATTCGAATTCTCTTCTATACTTCTTTAATTTCAACTTTTAATTTATTCACTTCTACAAAATACCTTTCTTTGATCTATAATTTTTTTGGAGAACAGAGACAAAGAACATTAGTTTTCTTTCTGGCCAAAATTAATAATCAGAGTTAGGATTTTTCTTTACTTAGTTAGTGGTGTTTAGAAAACTCAGTCCGAGGAAAATGCAGAAAGTATCAAACTATAGTAGATCTTCTGACCCTTTCTGATTTGCTACATCATTACCTTAACCACACTTTGCAAATTAAAAGGTTCTATAGGCTCAAGCGTTTTGGAAAATAGGTACAACTTCAAGTGGTACACTATCCACGAAAGACCTGTAGAAATTTTAATTTCGTTTAGCCTTAGAGCGATTACGTATTTTATTAGTGAAGCAGGAATACGGCAGTATTAGTTCTCGAACTATACTCCGTCCGCAATACACTTTAGAAAATCTAACCGTCTCCCTTCATGGATTTAGTTTTATTTGAGAAAACGAGAAGTCCGATTAATCTGTCTCTTATTATTTTTCCGAGAAAGTTTAGTAGTTAAAAAAAATAATAATTTAGTTATCCTACGATACGGGAAACATCGAGCCAAAGTTCAGTTTTACTAATTTTTTGGTTTATATATCGAGAAGATTTTAGTTTTATATCTACTACCTTGGATTCTCTTTGGTTTTTGTATTTCTTAAAATTTAGTTATTTCTAAACTATTCTAAAATGGGGTTAGACCGATCCTTAGGAAAAGGCTCTCAGGAAGCCACCAAGCCAGTGTGTCCGATATGCACGTCCGAAATTAAATCATCTTCCGAACTTTTCGAAACCATATGCCGTTACGAGTTTCATAAGAAGTGCATTGATGTGCATTTCAAGAAAAGCGACTTGTGTCCAGTATGCAACGTTTCTTGCAGGCCAGTGGTCGAAAAGTGTTTACAAACTCGGTCTCAATCAAAAGGTCGCCAACAAGGAATTAGCGATAATACCCCGGGTCCATCTGGAAGCGCTCAGAGCAACAAAAATAGCGTTACTGATCAAGCAACCGCAATAAACACGGTCACAATGGTGTCCATGGAGCGAAGGCTGTTTTCTCTTCTTTCAGAGAAAATTACCGATTTAATCCAGAATTTAGTAGAAGAAAGTGTACAGAGACTGATCAGAACTCCGCCAAATTCCGCTATAAGTGGCGAGGAAAGATCAGCAACTCCTCCTCCAGTAGACGAGGAAAATAACGAGCCAGCTGTTGTCGAGCAAATTCAAAACAGACATCGGGTCCTGCCTAACATAGGTTCTCCTGGTTCTCACCGAAATGTCATTTCCGATCTCCTAACTAGACCCGACAAGGTCGTTCATATTTTAAACGGATGGAAAATTAAATTTTCGGGATCAGGTGTTTCAGTGACGCATCAAACGTTAGATGGGAATTTCTCAGTCCTTTGTAGGAACGCCAGCGTTCTCTTTGAGTCGATCAACTAGAGATACCATGGAGCTCGAGAAAACTTGTCCGAGTTCTCAAGAATAATCTGAGGCCTGAAATACGACTTGAGTTATTGAATGTCGATATTTCAACAGTCTCAGAGTTAAGAGAAACTTGTCGTCGACACGAAGCTTTTCTCGACGACGTCAAACGCGCTCACGGTTATAGTAATAGTAGCCCATTTAGACGCAAAATATCAGAACTGATTCTAGAATCTGAATCTCAGAAAGGTTCGGAGTAGGAAAACGAGTTAGAAGTAGACGCGTTTACTTTAAAATGCTGGAATTATCGCAAAGATGGCCACATTTACCAGGATTGTTTAGCCGATAAAAGACTTTTTTGTTACGGCTGTGGAGCAGATAACACTTACAAATCAAATTGTGCAAAGTGTGCAAAAAACTCCAAGTCCGGCGCTTTGAAGTTGCCGTACAAACCGAAAACTTCGAGTGCCTTTCGCAATCAGTCAACGATGACCGATTAAATGTGGATGTACCGTTCGTTGCACCACAAATTATCACTGACGTACCGGAAAGCAATGCCAGCTCTTTACTGCATTGTAAAGTTAAAAATTTACCTGTCATTCCAAATCCAAAATTTTGTCTTAACCCTTTCTTGGAAAGATTTAAATCTCGGAGTTCTAAAAGAATCAAATCTTTTTGGCAAAACATTAGAACCTGTCGGCTAGGATTGAATTATATTTGTTCTGTTCCGATAGAAACAAGAGATCGTCGACCGTTTTTGCCGGTTCGTTTATTAGATCGTACCGTGTACGGCTTACTTGACTCCGGGGCATCTATAAGTTGCTTTGGAGTGATTTAGCCAGCGAACTCATGAAGAATAATAGTGCTTACAGGTCGTTAAACGTTAGTGCTACCACGGCAGATGGAAGCCCACAACGAACAGAATATGGAAACATTTAAAAGATTTTAAACATTTATATTGTACCGTCACTAAAGCAAGATCTATACTTGGGCATAGATTTTTGGAGGCTGTATGATCTTCTTCCCAAAAATCTGCATATATCCGAGCTAGAATCTAAAAAGTCTAGCAAAGTTAGCAGCGACGTCGAGGCAGAACAACACGACTTGTCTGAAGCAGAAAAGTTAAGATTAGTTCATGTTATCAATTCTTTTCCTTCATTCGCTCAGGAAGGTCTTGAAGGTCAGGAAGGTCTTGATTACACATACAATTGACGTGGGCAGTGCTAAGCCAGTTAAACAGCGTCATTTTCCCGTCTCACCTGCCGTTGAGAAGAGTATGTACGCAGAAATAGACAGAATGTTGCAATTAGGGGTTATTGAAGAGTTGGAAAGCGCATGGTCCTCTCCCATCGTCATGCTTACTAAACCTGGCAAAGTGAGGATTTGTTTAGATTGCCGAAAGGTCAATAGTTTCACCGAGAAAGACGCATATCCACTTCCACAAATCAGTGGCATCTTAAATCGGTTGCCAAGAGCCGAGTATATTACTAGTCTTGACTTGAAAGACGCCTATTGGCAAGTGCCATTGGAAGTTCAATCCCGAGATATGAATGCATTTACAGTCCCCAGTAGGCCGCTCTACCAATTTAAAGTAATGCCTTTTGGGCTTTGTAATGCCACCAGTACAATGTCTCGCTTAATGGACAAAGTCGTCCCACCGCATCTCAGGAACGAGGTATTCATATATATGGATGACCTCCTGGTAGTATCGTCAAATTTTGAGAATCATTTTAACGTACTTAGGGAGATCGCCGTTCACATCAAGCGTGCAGGATTGACAATAAATATTGGCAAAAGTCATTTCTGCATGCGACGTGTACGTTATCTAGGTCATATCATTGGTGATGGCGGAATTCGTACAGATCCTGAAAAGGTGAAAGCAATCACCGAGTTTCCCGTCCCGAAACCCTGCGAGGGTTGAGGAGTTTCATGGTCTTATGTGGCTGGTACCGCAAATTCGTTCCGAATTTTGCATCACTTGAAATCTTGAAGACTCGACTTAGCGAAGCTCCGGTGTTATGTAGTCCGGACTTTTCTAAACCATTTGCTATCCATATGCGATGCTAGCAAGTCTGGTGTCGGTGCTGTGTTAGTACAGGTATCTCAGGAAGGAGACGAACGTCCTATAGTATTTATCTCGAAAAAACTAAATCGAGCTCAAAGAAATTATACCGTGACCGAGCAGGAGTGTCTGGCGGCAATAGTAGCCTTGAAGAACTTTAGAGCTTACGTGGAAGGACATGATTTCACGATTATAACTGATCACGCCTCGCTTAAATGGCTTATGTCTAACCATGATCTCAGTTCTCGATTAGCTCGATGGGCGTTAGCCTTGCAAAGATATCGATTTAAAATTGAGCATCGTAAGGGTACTATGAACGTGGTACCTGATTCCGTGTCCCGCGTTAATGAGGACGAAGTCGCGGCGATAGATTTGCGGGAAGGTTTGTTAGTCGATATGAATTCAAACCACTTTAAATCTCCTGCTTACATAGATCTAGTAGCTAAGGTTGAAGAGAAGAAAGATAATTTCCCTGATCTTAAAACAGAGGAGGGGTACTTGTATAGAAAAGCAGAACATTTAACTGGAGAACAAGTACACGATGAATACGCATGGAAGCTTTGGTTACCATCAGAGCTGATCCCCGAAGTTCTTTTCCAAGCCCATAACAGTCCACTGGCTTCCCACGGCGGGATACATAAGACTGTCGAGCGCGTTAGGAGGTATTATTTTTGGCCTCGCCTCGTGCCTGACGTGAAAGCATACGTTAATGCCTGTGAGACATGTAAGTCGACTAAACCACCGAATCATGTTCTCAGACCACCGCTAGGAAAAGCGCCAGAAACCGTGCGACTTTTTCAACGAATTTTCATCGATTTTCTCGGACCTTACCCACGTTCGAGAAGCGGGAATATCGGGATTTACATAGTCCTAGATCATTTCTCTAAATTTTTATTTCTTAAATCAGTAAGGAAGATTAATGCTAGTGTTGTTATTAAGTACCTCGAAGGCGAGCTCTTCATGACTTTCGGTGTCCCGGAAACTGTCGTATCAGACAACGGATCACAATTCCGTTCTGAAGCGTTTCAGAAACTAATGAAGACGTATGAGATTTCACACATGCTGACGGCTGTTCATTCGCCTCAAGCTAACGCCTCTGAGCGAGTCAATCGTTCTGTTATTTCAGCGATTCGAGCTTACCTTCGTCCAGATCAGAAAGATTGGGATAAGTATTTGAATAGGATATGTTGTGCCTTGAGATCCTCGATCCATGCCAGTATCGGTACAACGCCGTACTATATGGCTTTCGGCCAGCATATGGTAACTTCCGGTTCTACTTATTCCTTGCTAAGGAGACTGAACATGCTAGATGATCGTTCCTTGATGTTTAATAGGCAGGATTCATTTGAAATAATCAGAGAGGAAGCGACTAAGAAATGCAGAAAGCTCACGATCGGAACGAAAAGCGTTATAACTTGCCCTCGAGAGATGTCTTCTACGCTGAAGGGCAAGAGGTATTTCGACGCAATTTTAAGCAAAATTGCTTTCAGACCGGCTATAACGCCAAGTTCTGTCCATCATTCGTAAAAGCCCGAGTTCGAAGAGCATTGGGAAGATCTTATTACGAACTAGAGGACTTACAAGGTCGACTCTTTGAAAGTCGACTCTTGGGTAACTATCACGCGAAAGATATTCGCCAGTGATGCGACTTCAGGCGGTAATCTGTCAAGGGTATCTAGAGCCAAATACCCTAGCTTGATTCTAGCGGGGGGTTTTTGTAACGGCACCTGTAGCGACTGGCGAACCTAAGTTCAGCCTGAAAGCCTACTATACAGGGTCCGCTTAAACCAAAGCTTGACCTAGTGTGGCCACCTGTGTCGGCTATTCGATATTTCGATAGTTTTGAACAGCTGAGCCAAGGTGTTCTTGGAAAGTTCTAGTTTTGACACCTGTCGGTCGTCATATGATATATATTTCCGCCAAGAGCCTCGCTGGTATCCAGCCGATTCCGGTTAAGTTCTTCTTATTTTAACTTGCGAGAGAAACGGACGTGCCAACAGCTCAAAATTTAAATTTAATTAAAAGACTAAAAGTCCGAAATATATATTTTTTGAGTGGCATCCAGTATTTTTGAGTGGCATCCAGTATTCTATGTGGTGTTTAGCACTCAGTGTGTTTGCCAGCTGTAAAAGCTAGCCAGCGAATGAAGCTTAAAGTAAGTGCAAGTGCATTTGCTTAGAAATTGGGGCGTATTTAACCTCCAACAAAATTTCACTACAGGTATTTTTTAAAATTCCGGGTGGAAAACCCAGCCAGTGCTGCCACAAGTTGCCGGCAAAGGCGCATGTCATTGTTTCGGCCAATTTACTGGAGGATTTACCACCTCAAGAAGGCCAAATTCAAATCTCGGGGCCCCATCGTCCGGTATGGTTATTTGAGACACACATTAATTAATTAATTAATTAAAATTAATTTGAACGCCTTCGTCAGATTGGCCCGCGAGGAATGATTTGGAGAGATTAGTGCTTTAAGTACCCCTATCTACTGGCCGAGTAGTGCCTTCCAAGAGGAGCAGTTTATATAAAGAGGACCAGATGGCATTTTAATTCAATTATATAACCTGTCCCGATGCCCATCCTGCCGCGCATCCGTACACCAGCCGAGTTTTAAGGGGTGCGCGTAACCGTCTGGGAGGTTTCCGAGTGGAATATCGCTGCCGCAGATTTGGGGATTTATACCCGTTTATGTTGTAAAAGCGCAGCGTGTGTGAACGGCCTTAACCTAGCATGGCACACTAGACAACCGGGTTTAATCTTAATGGAAATAAAAACTATCTTTCGTATTGGATCAGTCCTAACCCTGTTATATAAGCAACGCGCTTTGAGAAACCGAATTTAAAAATTAAAATGAAAAGAAAATCAATGAAATCAAAGATATGTAAACGATAAAACAAACAATAATTTTTCGTAAAGCCTCAAGTGGCAACGCCATGTAAAGTTCTAGTTATATTTAGCAAATTAAAAGAAATTAACAAGTCGATCGGGTCAAAAAAAAAAAACGCCAAGAAGGATTAATTTAATTTAAGAAGAGCTAGATTTTTTTTTTGGTTTAAATGAGATATTTGTTTTGGTAAAGTATTCAAGGAAGTACGATGAATTATGTACGGGTTACAAGTTTAGTTTAAATCGTTTGCGCGTCTAAGAGAAATGAGAGAAATGTTTATTTGCCCTTTAAAAATCTACATGGCGAGAAAAATTGCTACCCTTTAGATTACAGCCAACCCATCCCGTCCGGAGATTGATCTTCAACGTTGGAGGAAATGCCGTGGTCACACTAACTAATCACATATATATATATTTTTATTCACATTTCTCTCCGATCCGTAAAGTGAACGAAACTTATTTAAACATAAACCCCGATCTACAACAATTAATTAATTAAAATACCTTGAGTTATATGCATTCTCTTTGAATTAATTTGCGATTTTCTAAAGAAGTTGAATATAAATTAAGATCGCCTATTGTTAGATCCTAAAGTCTCTAATTGCCTAAAAACATGAATTGATAAATTTTAGAGACAGTCCCTTGAGCAGTTTTTAGAGAAAAAATTAATACAGGCAAACTAGTACTATAGAAAACTATTTCTTTAAGATAAAATTTATATTTAGTAAAATACATTGTTATAACATGAATATTATCTTCCTATGCCTTATTTTTTTCAAATACCATATGTTCTCTTTATAAATATTAAATATGACTTGTACCGCTATCTACGGAAAATGATTTAGCTTTTCGAACAGAAATAAAACCATGGATCTGTAAAGAACATTGAACTGAACTAAGCTGATGATTTCTCGATCGTAGGGTATCAAAGGGGTCACCGAAGCCATGCTTTAAGGTGGTGATCATAGGTTGGGAGGGCCATATGCGACCACAATACCATCCGTGGATTCGCATAGCTAGCTTTCTCCAAAACTTTTCTGTCCCCATAATACTTATTCCTGAATTTATTTATCGTTCTCTTCCGGTTTCAGTTTACTATTCTCTCTTGTCGCTAGCACGCTTATTTCTGATCTTAGTGATAATAATGTGTAGTCAGTACGCGAATCTGTAGGCGCAAGACCTCCACCCCCAAGGCCGACGAGCGAGTGCCGGACCCTCTAGCGTGCCCCGCAACTGCAGATTCTTGATTTCATGCAACCGTTACACGCTACAGATTTAATTCATTATTATTAGTAAGAAAAGTGGCGCTCAACGTGTGGGGCCTTAGTGAGTACAGTAATCACTCATTAAGACTCACCGGTAATTAAATTCGAATTCTCTTCTATACTTCTTTAATTTCAACTTTTAATTTATTCACTTCTACAAAATACCTTACTTTGATCTTTAATTTTTTTGGAGAGCAGAGACAAAGAACATTAGTTTTCTTTCTGGCCAAAATTAATAATCAGAGTTAGGATTTTTCTTTACTTAGTTAGTGGTCTTTAGAAAACTCAGTCCGAGGAAAATGCAGAAAGTATCAAACTATAGTAGATCTTCTGACCCTTTCTGATTTGCTACATCATTACCTTAACCACACTTTGCAAATTAAAAGGTTCTATAGGCTCAAGCGTTTTAGAAAATAGGTACAACTTAAGTGGTACACTATCAACGAAAGACCTGTAGAAATTTAAATTTCGTTTAGCCTTAGAGCGATTACGTATTTTATTAGTGAAGCAGGAACACGGCAGTATTAGTTCTCGAACTATACTCCGTCCGCAATACACTTTAGAAAATCTAACCGTCTCCCTTCATGGATTTAGTTTTATTTGAGAAAACGAGAAGTCCGATTAATCTGTCTCTTATTATTTTTCCGAGAAAGTTTAGTAGTTAAAAAAAATAATAATTTAGTTATCGTACGATACGGGAAACAGTTTTACTAATTTTTTGGTTTATATATCGAGAAGATTTTAGTGTTATATCTACTACTTTGGATTCTCTTTGGCTTTTGTATTTCTTAAAATTTAGTTATTTCTAAACTATTCTAAAATGGGGTTAGACCGATCCCAAGGAAAAGGCTCTCAGGAAGCCACCAAGCCAGTGTGTCCGATATGCACGTCCGAAATTAAATCATCTTCCGAACTTTTCGAAACCCTATGCCGTTACGAGTTTCATAAGAAGTGCATTGATGTGCATTTCAAGAAAAGCGACTTGTGTCCAGTATGCAACGTTTCTTGCAGGCCAGTGGTCGAAAAGTGTTTACAAACTCGGTCTCAATCAAAAGGTCGCCAACAAGGAATTAGCGATAATACCCCGGGTCCATCTGGAAGCGCTCAGAGCAACAACAATAGCGTTACTGATCAAGCAACCGCAATAAACACGGTCACAATGGTGTCCATGGAGCGAAGGCTGTTTTCTCTTCTTTCAGAGAAAATTACCGATTTAATCCAGAATTTAGTAGAAGAAAGTGTACAGAGACTGATCAGAACTCCGCCAAATTCCGCTATAAGTGGCGAGGAAAGATCAGCAACTCCTCCTCCAGTAGACGAGGAAAATAACGAGCCAGCTGTTGTCGAGCAAATTCAAAACAGACATCGGGTCCTGCCTAACATAGGTTCTCCTGGTTCTCACCGAAATGTCATTTCCGATCTCCTAACTAGACCCGACAAGGTCGTTCATATTTTAAACGGATGGAAAATTAAATTTTCGGGATCAGGTGTTTCAGTGACGCATCAAACGTTAGATGGGAATTTCTCAGTCCTTTGTAGGAACGCCAGCGTTCTCTTTGAGGGCAAGGCCAACGAATTTTATTGGCGTTACCATAAATCGGTAACTGAAGTCCGTTGGTATAGGTTATTTTCTGCTTTACGATTGTAATTTCTTCAGAAAAGGGATGATATTGACATCGAGGAGTTGATCCGCAACAGGAAGCAGAAGCCTAGTGAAACCTTCGATAGCTTTTACGATAGCGTAAACATTTTAGTCGATCAACTAGAGATACCATGGAGCTCGAGAAAACTTGTCCGAGTTCTCAAGAATAATCTGAGGCCTGAAATACGACTTGAGTTATTGAACGTCGATATTTCAACAGTCTCAGAGTTAAGAGAAACCTGTCGTCGACACGAAGCTTTTCTCGACGACATCAAACGCGCTCACGCTTATAGTAATAGTAGCCCATTTAGACGCAAAATATCAGAACTGATTCTAGAATCTGAATCTCAGAAAGGTTCGGAGTAGGAAAACGAGTTAGAAGTAGACGCGTTTACTTTAAAATGCTGGAATTGTCGCAAAGATGGCCACATTTACCAGGATTGTTTAGCCGATAAAAGACTTTTTTGTTACGGCTGTGGAGCAGATAACACTTACAAATCAAATTGTGCAAAGTGTGCAAAAAACTCCAAGTATGGCGAGGCACTCCTTTTCGGTAGTGGAGTAGTTTTCCTCGGCTCGCTCGAGGCGTCGACTTACGTAGGCGATGACCTTCTCCTCTCCATCGATGCTCTGAGTGAGGACTGCTCCAAGTCCTGTATCACTTGCATCCGTCTGAAGCTGGAACTTGTATTCAAAATTTGGGCAGGCCAGTACCGGTGCGGCCGTTAGTCTGGCTTTGAGTGTCTCGAATGCCTGCTGTTGGGGCTCCTCCCAGCTCCACTTGACCCCCTTCCTGAGGTGTCGGGACATGGGCTGAACGATGGAGGCGAAATCCTGGACGAAGCGTCGATACCAAGATGCGATGCCCAAATGGCGACGGAGTTCCTTGACGTTGGTTGGCGGGCGTAGTCCCTGGATAGCAGCTATCTTATCTGGGTCCGTCCTGATGCCTTCTTCGCTGATCAAGTGGCCTAAGTATACCAGCTTTTTCTGGAAAAACTTGCACTTGCCTTGATTCAGCCGAAACTTTGCTTCCCGCAGTCGTCGGAAGACTTCCCTGAGATTCCTGGCATGTTCCTCCCACGTCGCCCCGATGACGATGATGTCATCCAAGTAGGCAAAGGCGTGGGGTTCCATATCCGGCCCGATGACGCTGTCAAGGGCTCGCTGGAACGTTGCTGGGGCAGAATGCAGTCCAAAGGGCATGACTTTCCAGTGGAAGAGTCCACGCCCAGGGACGGTGAAAGCCGTGCATTCGCGGCTTCCTTCCGCCATAGGGATCTGCCAGTATCCATTCTTAAGATCCAGCGTTGAGATGAACCGAGCGTTCCGTAGCCGCTCCAATATGTGGTTGATTCGTGGGAGTGGGTACGCATCGGGTATGGAATGTGCGTTGAGTTGTCGATAGTCGACGCACATCCGCATATCCCCTGTCTTCTTCCGCACGAGCACCAGCGGGGCACTGTGCGGGCTACGGGAGGGCTCGATTCGGTCGTCTCGTAATAGCTCGTCCAACTGCTGATTGATTATGCTCTGCATGGCGGGGTTCTTTGGATAATACCGCTGCTTTAGTGGCTTATTCTCCCGGAGAGTGATGGTATGCTCGGCGATCTCCGTTGGCCCGCTTAGCTCGTCGAAAAGCTGTAGCTCCTCCTGCAGAAAGTGGGCGGTTTCCTCGGCGTGAGGTTCTTCGGTCACCTGTAGCCTGGTTGGGTCCTCCGCTACAGTGGCCAGGTGTCCGTGGGGACAGTGGCTCCGGAACGGGTTGTGCTTCCGTGCGCTGGCTGCGTCCGACTGGGCTGGCAGCTGATATACACCGATTTTCCATTGTGGTTCCCCAGGCCCAGGTGAGGTGGCTGGTTTGCGCGTGTGAATTTCCACCGTTGTGGTGGCCAACAGGGCGCTCGTGGAGGGGCGTCGAAACGGGTTCTTCTCCTTTGCCGTGGCGGCGTCCGCCTGCGGTTGTAGGCCGTACCTGTTATCCGTGGTGATGCAGGTTCCCGCGGTGTCGCCTGACGGGTTCCTTGACAACGGGGGTCCCGAGGGGTCAGGACTTGTCTTCCGCACTGGCTTTATGTGAGTCCTCGGAGCAGGCTTTGGAACTGTTTTGGTCCCCCCCTCGGTGCCTTGCGATGATTGCGGCGTACCGGGTGTGCTTGGGGATTGCGCGGTTGCGGCCGTAGGAGTCGCCCGCGTATCTGGGGTTGGTTCTACCTTCCGGGTGGCAGGTGGGGCTAGTTGCAAGCAGACTTGCCCGCAGATTAGAGTTGCGCTGATGGCGCAAAGAAAGTCGATGCCCAAAATCACTTCATCCAGGATCGTTGGCAGGACTAGTAGCGTCAGCCCGATCTGTCGGTCGCTTAAGCCGACTTGCGCCCGGAGGGCCTTGGTCACCTCTTTCTGGGATCCATCCGCCAGAGAGATGCGGGAGCGGACTTCTCTGCTGTTTCTTCCTGAGTCTAAGCGCTTGGCGATCGCTTCGCTGACAAAGCTTCGCGACGCTCCTGTGTCAATGGTTGCCGAGAAAGGTTGTCCCTCGATGGTAACATTGGCAACAATTCGCCCCCCCGCCAGGCGGAGTGGGGAATCTAGTGATGGGGGAGCACCGAGTGGGTCACCGCGGGCTCCCGACGTGGGCGGCGACCCTGGCCGTTTTCCGTCCGGCGGCAGCAGTCGATGGTACGGATGCTTCGTTTCCCACAGTCCCAGCAGTACATCAGCGGTGGGTTTCGGCACTCTCGTGTGAAGTGTCCAATTTCTCCGCAGCGGTGACAAGCTCGGCCGACGTCAACCGGTGGTTCCGCTTCCTGGGCGATCATCCCGTTGGATATCGCCGGCCTCCTGGGTCCAGCGGGCGTTGGAGCGACAAAGTTCTGGAGTCGAGGTGTGGGTCTTCCGCTGCTCTCCCTGCCGGAATTCCAGCTTGCGGTTGGAATTAGGGCTGCATGTCGAACGGGGTCTCGATCCCGTGCGATTTCGAACGCAGTTGCCAGTTGGGTAAGCCCCTCTAGTGAGGAGAACTCATGTCGCCGTATGAAAAGCTGGTACTCCGGCATCAAATTCTCGTAGATCCGCTCGAGCTCCTGGCCTAGTGAGTACTTGGCGCGTTGCATCATCAGGCGTAATTCCACTACGTATATTTTTTTGATTTTTTATTATTTTTGCAGGGCTCGCCCACATGTTGTTGCCTGGTCCGGATGGCATCTTCTAGGCTCTGGTAGTACCGCGGAGGCAAGAAAAACTCCAGAAACTCTCTCCGGAAAGTTTCCCATGGCTCGGTGTGCATTTGGTATGCCCGGTACCAGCCTTCAGCGCGGCCTGAGAGAAGTCCAATGACGGCCCTCGGTATGTCACTCGTTCTCACATTGTAGGTAGTGGCACCTTCCTCGATGCGTTCTATAAAATGAACGGGGTCTGACTGTCCGTCAAACAGTACGCCCCATCCTCGCAGTTTCTCGGCGAACACTGCCGCGGATATAGGGCTGTGCGGAAGATGGGCGGCTGGGTTGGCGGCCGGTATCTCCCGTCCAGGGCTTTTCCGTAGGTTCCCTAAGCAGGGCACGGGAAGCGTGTGATCCTCAATTCCGGGCATCGGTCAGGTGGCCCGACTGGTGGACGTCCTCTGGGTGGGTGCTTCCGGGTACATTGCCTCCAGTGCGGCAAAGCGCTCTCGTAGAGCCGGGCTGTGGTCTCCTCCTCCGATGAAGGATGCCAATCGTGGTCGTAGTTCGTCTACTTGGCCGTTCGGGTCAAGTCCAAACTCTTTTAGCAGAGCCTGCAGCTCGTCCTTCCGGCGGTAGGCGATCCACCTGACCCCCATGTTTGCGGTCGTGGAATCACCCCCGGATGCGGTGAAAAACCTGTCCTCTTCCAGTCCGGCAGCTGCCGGATCTGGCTTTGATTCTGCGTCCTCTGACGTTTTCTTTCCCGAGACACTGGGCATACGCGCGGTGGCGCTGCCGATGGCTCTGCTGGGGATCACTTGGTGAGCGCTCCTAGTGGCGTGACTGGGCGCTGGGCGCACGGCACGAAGCTTTTCTCGACGACGTCAAACGCGATAACAGAGGGGAGGAAAGTTGTCTGCGACCCAGCGTACCTTGCCCGACCAAGCAGGACCTGGCGTGACGGACGAGCGGTAGATCGATTTGCGGTTTTAAGAGGCGGCAGCCTGGAGAGCCCTGCGATTACCGGCGAAGTTCCCGAGCAGCGACCGCCCAGCTCCCCGAGCGCCAGAACAACGAGATACTGGTCAGAAGACAGCGCAGAGGACATCGACAACGACGCCAGCAGACATTTCCGGCAGCCACGTTACCATCGCCGCGCGGAGCTCATTGGGGAGCGCAGGAGCGTCGCGGACGTCACACATTAGGGTGAAGCCGGGTGGAACGTTCGTCCGCGCTAGGCGTAAAGCGAAATGAACCGCTAGACAGCCTCCTGGCGGCAGCCTTGACTGTCAGCACGAACTGAGCAAGAACCTAGCGGGGCCGTCCGGGACAGAGCAAGGGACAGGCATTGCCTCGAAATGCGTCGGCCTGGAGAGCAAGTCTTGTTCACCCTAGTCTGAGAACGGTGACGCTTCCCTAAGCCCACAAGGTCGAACTCTCTGCAAGCGACCCCGAGGCAACGCGTCGGCAAGCAAGCAGAGGCGGCCACTACGAGCGTCCCGGAGGAGGACGAGTCAACGCGTCGAGGAGCCAGAAAGAGGAGCGCCAGCAGCCGGCGGAACCAGAGCCAAGAGATACCGAAGCCAGCCCAGCCACACACCCGCTGTACTAATACCACAAGAATAAATCCCACTGTTACCATTTGAATCCTTTGTTTTCTCACTGATCTACGGGCAATCACGTCATATAAATTTGGTGGGACGAACGCACAATCTTCTGAGCTAGCCGCACGAATCTCGTAGCGAGCAGACACACAAAAATCAGTTCGTTACATCTGGCGCCCAACGTGATTGTCCCAACAGTGAGAACAGCACAGTAAAAATAGGAAAGAAGTGGATTTACCGCCTCAAGAAGGAAGACTTCGCCCATGTCGCACAGAGGCTCAACGTCGCCCTGGAGGGCAGGCTAGACGACATGAGGAAGGCAGTATCGGAATACGAGTCCGAAACAGAGAACGATCCACAACTCGTCGACATCTGGGCCGAGCTGGAGGCGACATACTACGACAGAGCCGGCCCAAGCATTACGTTAACGAACGCTGAAGGGGACATCCTGGTGGCAAGCCTGAGCGTTGACAACATGCAGAAAGAGGCCCACAGGAGAGAATCAAGCCAAGAAAAGAAAGCAGCAGCGCTGATCCCGAGACCAAGCCAGTCGGACTATGCAAAGGTCGCTAAGCAGGTCCGCAAATGGTCGTTCAGGTTCGACGGGGCGGAAAAACCATTCGAGTTCCTGGAGCAGGTAGAATGGTCCGCCAACACGTACGGTTTGGAGCTTGATATGATCCCTCGAGCGATGCCGGAGTTGCTAAAAGGAAGGGCCTTGAAATGGTTCATCGCCAACAATAAGCAATGGAGAACTTGGGCAGAATTCATTGAAAGCTTCTACACATATTTCCTGCCAAGAGACTTCTTCACCAGGCTGGCGGACCAGGTCCGGCAAAGGAAGCAAGGCTTCACCGAGTCGTATAAGGACTACATGATCGACATGCAGACGATGGTGAGGCCACTTAACTATTCTACGAAAGAGACGTTAAGGGTCATTAAAGAGAACTGCACCCCAAGCCTACGAATGTTCTTAAGAGCATACAAAGTGTCGGACCTGGACACGCTAATGATCCTAGCCGATGAGTACGAAGAACTTGAAAAGGAACGGGAAGTCTTCGCACAGGAGAACAAGTTCTCAAAGACAAAGTCGGCGTCACCAACACAGGTGACATGCAGGAGATGCGAGGAGGTAGATAACCAGGACACACGAGGAAACGACCAATGGTCACCACCACACCAAGCCAGACGACAGCAGGCAACAGACGCACCACGCGGAGGCCATTGGGCACCACCCCCACAGCAACAGAGACAGCCAAACAATACCTTGTGGAGGCCGCCAAGCAACACACAGAGGCCACCCATATCACAGACCCGCAGGAGGCCTGTCGGAAATGCGGTGGGAACGGACACTGGGCTAGAGGATGTCGAAACCAGCGGCTGCTGTTTTGCTGGATATGCGGCAAGGTGGGTGTCAGGAGCGTCGATTGCTGCCAACGATCGGGAAATGGCCAGCGATCTCAGCCGCAGAGAGGCGAGCGGGGATCGCACAATGCCACCTCTCCAAACTAACGGGCAAGCTAATCGAGGAGGAGCAGCAGTTGTCCGCAGCTGTGATGATTGGTGGGAACAGCTACAAAGCCACAATCGACACCGGAGCAACGGCAAGCTACGTGAGCGAAGAATTGGCGGACAATATTGCTGCTCTAGGAAAGATTACAAAGACGAGACGGCAAGTTAGGTTGGCAGATGGAAGGTGCGGCGGAATTGATGCGCAGCTCGAGGTGGAGGTCAAATTCGGCAACAAACAAGTGACCATGAGCCTGTTGATTTTACCCGGAGTAGTGGATCCATTAGTGTTGGGATGGAACTTCCTGAAACAAGTCGGAACCGAGATAAGGTGTGCTGGACACGAGATAATAATACCAGCCAGGAACCGACACAATGGATGGCTTGAGGAGAAGCTATCAGTAGCAGTCGTTCAACAAGTAAACGAGTTGGACGATACTACAGCGTTCCTTGAAGCAGAGCTGGCAGACTTCAGCACAATGACGGGAACATCGAATATGGCAGAAGTCCTCTCCGCAACCGCTCTCAAAAGCTGCCAATGTGTGCTGCCAACAGAGGTCGAGTGAAGGGCGAGAGAGGACGAAAGGATGAGATGAAAAGGAGTGAAGGGAATGCAAAAGAAACTTACCTATGAATTTCATAGTATGAAAGTTGCAAAATCACCACGAGGCAGGGAAGGGGGCGCCTCGATAGGCGATCGATTGGCACTGGACGACAGTGCGATCGATGGGCACACGAAAATGGAAATATCGGCCAAGGTGGAAATACCGCAACAAGCAGGTGCCAACGCCGCACCGTCGGTATCGATATGCGAATAAACATCGATCACGCACGAATGGTGTGACCAGGCGGAGGAAACATGGAAAGGAGTGAGACGCAGCAACTAGCAGCGAGCCGGGGATCGATAGCCCATGATTATCGATGTCCTAGTGGAAACACGGGAAATATCGGCGCGGGAGATTTAAAGTTGCTACGAGGAGGATGACCAGCGCTGTGAACACTCAAGGGAGTTAAGAGCGTCGAGGGAGCATCGAGGGAGCAACGAGGGAGCGCCGCGGGAATCACAAGGACTCGAAGGCTAGGACATGCAAGGAAACGCCGGAGAGTAGAAACAAGTTTTAAATGTTTCCCGAAGTAAGTGGGGAATGTGAGGAGTTGAATAACTCCCCACAAATAGAAGCAGCAGCAGATGGCCGGCCGCTTACCAGTTATGCGGCGAATTCGCGTAGTAACGGCGCGGCGAGGAGAGTTTGGAGACCAAGGATAAAGAGCGAGAGAGAGTTTGGAGACCAAGGATGGAGATCGAGAGAGTTTGGAGACCAAAAACAAAGCATGGAGAACGAGAGAGAATGGAGACTTCGCGGGCAAGGCAAGAGTGCCGTGTGCAAAACCAGGATAACGGAACTCCACCGGACTTTGGACTCTCCCGTGAACTTTGGACCGGGAGAGGAAGTGCCACATCTCGGCAGTGGAGCGGCACACAGGCGTGCCACAAGCATCACGGGAATCAGCGGGACTGCAGCAGTGGTCGGAGCATCGATTGAAAGCCGTTCGTGAAGGACAAGTGGGTCAACCAGGAGGCACGGACTTTGGACCCAGAGTGGAGAGATCCAGCGGGCCGTGCGCAAAAGGGAAATAACGGTTCCCGGAGGCCCTTTATAAGGCCGCAGAGCGCTGGCAGCTGGATCAGTCGATCACGAGGAGTCAAACCTTCAAGATCAGTTAAAGTACCAAATAAACAGTCAGTCAAGCAAATAATCTACAAGGGAGCTACAACCAAGCGAGTCATCGGAAGCAGCGCCGTGGGAAGCATACAAGGAGCAAGATCGCCACGTCGAGACATTCGGGATTAGGACATCAGGAATCTCCGTATTGAGACACAGGTGGCTGAGTTCTGGAAGGCATCACGCGGCTAAGTCAAGGCGTTTGTTTTCTAACTTTGTCACGACCACACCCTTGCGAGTCGCCCGGCGAGTCTGTCAGAGACAAGCAAAAGAGTCCTACGACGAAGAGCCGTCAGCTTGGGGAGGAAAGTTGTCTCGGACGAGCGGTAGATCGATTTGCGGTTTCAAGAGGCGGCAGCCTGGAGAGCCCTGCGATTACCGGCGAAGTTCCCGAGCAGCGACCGCCCAGCTCCCCGAGCGCCAGAACAACGAGATACTGGTCAGAAGACAGCGCAGAGGACCTCGACAGCGACGCCAGCAGACATTTCCGGCAGCCACGTTACCATCGCCGCGCGGAGCTCATTGGGGAGCGCAGGAGCGTCGCGGACGTCACGCATTAGGGTAAAGCCGGGTGGAACGTTCGTCCGCTCTAGGCGTAAAGCGAAGTGAACCGCTAGACAGCCTCCTGGCGGCAGCCTTGACTGTCAGCGCGAACTGAGCAAGAACCTATCGGGACCGTGATGTGACTAGCGCGATAATTATAAGTGTGCACTTGTAGCTCTAGGATATAAATAAATAAATAAATAAACCGTCCGGGAAGAGCAAGGGACAGGTATTGCCTCGAAATGCGTCGGCCTGGAGAGCAAGGCTTGTTCACCCTAGTCTGAGAACGGTGACGCTTCCCTAAGCCCACAAGGCCGATTTGTCTGCGGGTCTAAGGCGCAACAAGCGACCCCGAGGCAACGCGTCGGCAAGCAAGCAGAGGCGGCCACTACGAGCGTCCCGAGACCCAGGATCCAGAGGAGGACGAGTCAACGCGTCGAGGAGCCAGAAAGAGGAGCGCCAGCAGCCGGCGGAACCAGAGCCAGGAGATACCGAAGCCAGCCCAGCCACACACACGCTGTACTAATACCAAGAGAATAAATCCCACTGTTACCATTTGAACCCTTTGTTTTCTCACTGATCTACGGGCAATGCCGTCATATAAAATTGGTGGGAAGAACGCACAATCTTCTGAGCTAGCCGCACGAATCTCGTAGCGAGCAGACACACAAATTCAGTTCGTTACATCTTTTTTTTTTTTTTTTTTTTTTTTTATGTTTGCTATTAAAATTATTAAATTGGTTTGACAAAATATTACAATTTTTTCGTTTATCCTAAGTACAAAGCTGCTGTCAATATAAGAAAAATGAAAATCGCGCAACATTTTTTTATCTGTACAAATGTATAAATTTTTCCCAGTTGTTAATTATACCTCATCTGAACAAATGCCTAAAAGTTGTGAATATGCGGTATAGTAAAGCGTGTATAACTATTTGACAGTTGCATTTTGTACATTTATTTTTGTTTATCAGCTTAGTGGGTTTTTTTGTACACATGTAGAAGTAAAATATTTAACACAAATTTTTATATGCCTTAGTTTTGTCGCGGTTTCCAGTCCAGTCTCCAAATTCAGCCACGCCCCTTGGAACGGTGTGAACGGCGCTCTCCTCGCGAGCGATCACGGTCACGAGATTCGACGCGTTCCTGGTCACGCTCTCTTTCGCGTCCCCGTTGTCTCTTCAGATCGCGATCACGATCCTTTTCACGACCACGATCTGACCTTTCACCTCGATCAGACCTTTCACCCCGATCTGACCTCTCATCTCTGGACAAACGGTCACCACGTCGGCTGTCTTTTTCACCACGACTGTTCTTATCAACACGTCTATCGCGAGGGGAAGAATCCTCTCTTCTGCGAGGTTCCTCATAAGAATGGAATCGATCGACTTTTGAACCTTCCTTTCTTTGTCATATGAATTCTCCCGGTTTCTTTCTCTATCGTATGAAGAATTCTCTCTGTTTCGATCCCTGCCATGGGAAGAATCCCGGTTTCTTTGTCTGTCAAAGGAGTTGTCCCTGCGTCTCTGGCCGTTGCTATTCGACTGATTGCGATTGCGTTCTCTAGATTCAGGACCTTACAGGTTGAATTCATCACTGTCTTGCGGTTGTCCCCGAAATTTGTTGTTTTTTTGGATCTGCTCCTGGCGGTTGATCTTTGCCTTAGGCTCAGCGTCGCTTTCTTCGCTGGAAGAATTCGATGAAGAGGATTCAGACGACGACTTTTCACTTTCTTTGCTGCTGCTGGAACTTGAGCTCTCCTGGCGTTTCCGCTTGCGTTTTGATTTCTTTTTCGCTGCCTTCTTTTCTTTCTCTTTCTCGCGCTTTTTATCCTTCTCCTGTTCCTTCTCTCGTTCCTTTTGCCTTTCCCTTTATTTCTCTTTTTCCTTTTCCTTTTCCTTCTCAGATTGTTGTTTTTCTTTCTCCCTTTCCTTATCCGCCTTCTTTTTCTTTTCTGCCTTTTTGTTCTTGCCCTTCTTAGCTTTCTCCTTACTGACTTTCTTTGACTTTTTGTCTTTGTCCTTGCGTTTGCGTTTCTTCTTGGGCTCTGAGCTGGAATCGGAGCCTGAAGATTCCCTAGAAGATTCGGAACTGGAATCGTCTTCACTGGAGTCATCGCTGCTAGTTTCCGAGGAGGATGATGATGAAGAGGACGACGACTGTGGTGTTATCTTGGAATTTCCAGCGGGAGCAGACCCATCTTTGAAAGGATTCCCTCCGGTAATGGCCAGAATTTCAGCATTTATTGCGGGAACAGCCTTGGGTGCAGTTTTCAAGAATCTTCTCAAATCATCGGTCAGACCACCCAAACCAATGGAGGTGAAGAAAATAATGGAGAAGCGGGTGTTTCTTGGATTATCCTTGGGGAACAAGCCAGCCAGGCTTTCAACCAATACTTCGTCCTTGAGCTTTGCATTTAGTTTGCCCAAGCCAATGTACTCAGCTAGCTCCTGAAATAGGATTTTTATAAAGATCCTGCTCGATGACGTGGTGTCATCCTCGTTCAGTTGGATGCACTCCAGCACATCCCAACTAATGGCGTCTGTAAATAGGAGATGGGCGAAGAACTTGCTGACGTTTCTCAAACGATTCGTGTCCAATCTGTGGGTGGTTTGATAGGTGTCCTTAAAGATCTCCTCAAAGGGGGGTATATAGATCTTGTTAATGTTGCAGAACCGCTGGGCCAGCAGTCCATTGAACTTTTTATATGTTCTCTGTTCCGCACAGCAATCGAGGAACATGTGCCAGAGTTCTATTTCTTGTCCGGGTTTCAATTGCATCTCATCAGTTTGTGGGCACACTCCTCGTAATCCAAACTAGAGTTAATTGTTAAGTAAATTGTGCGTCGCAGGGCAATCAGATTGGTCTCGGTGTTGTCGATTATGTTGCCACCCTCGGTTTTCTTTTCCGCATCGGATCCAGATTCTGCATCCGAATCGCTATCCGAGCCCGATCCGGAACCTGACCCCGAGCTACTGCCATCATCGCTGCCCAGGATCTCGCGACTCAGTCCTTTGTATTTCTCCTCATTCTCCGCGTAGTTGTCAAATTTAAAAACATTCAGTATGTCCTCCGTTTCAGTGGCTTCGTCTAACATCATTAGATGCGTGAACTGATCGTCCTCCTCCACCAGCTCCAGTTCCGAAACAACAGCCTGATGGTCCTTAAAGCCATCCTTTCGCACCTGGAACAGCACCTCAATCATGTACTGCACTCGCTTGTCCAATTTTCCCTCATGCAGGATGTTTCTAAGCATCTCGAAGATGGCTCCAATGCCTTTGGACGAAACCTCAGTCCGTTTCATTCCGCACTCCTTCAGAAAACTGATGGCCACCTCTACCGAATCATCCGTAGGCGTTTCCACCAGCAGGGTGAGGATCTCTAGGGCCAGAATTTCATGGGCCACACGCTGGTTGACCAGATGACCAATGAATCTAGTGGCCGACATGCAAACCAACTTATCATTTCGGCGGAACGCCCTACGAAATTGGATGACGAGACGTTTGAGGAGGAGCTCTCCAATATTCGGAAACTTTGAGTTTATAATGCTCACCAGAGCGGCGTAGACATGGGTAAATGTGGGCGAAGCAGCCTGGGCTTGGATAATACTCCTGCTGAGTAAACCCCTTCCCCTGACGACATTCTCTCTCAAAAGCTCCATGGTGATTATTGCTATATTTGTTACGTTCACTTTGTTGATGTAACCATGAATGGATTTCTTGAGGGCCTCCCAAGCGATTCTCTGATAGGCAGCAGATGCTTTATCCGTGATCTGTGACTGCATCAAACGCAGCTTAGCTGGTGGAATATAGGCTCCTCCTGTTCTAGAGGCTAAAACATCTACTGTTTTCCTTTGACGCTCTGTTATCTTGGCAGCAGGTTCGGTAACTGTTTCATTATCAGCGTTAGTGGGTTCTGGATGGCGAGCAGTTTTGGATGATTTTGATCCTGGACTGGAGGTGGAACGGTCTCGCTTGCAATCTGTAGACCTCTTTCTTTCCCTGGAATCCTCTCTACGCCTGCTGGTGGACCTTTTCCTTTCCTTGGAGTCATCTCTACGCCTGCTGGTGGATTTATCACGCTTTTGATGGCGCTTTTCCCGCTCTTTAGCTCTTGCCTCACCTCGTTTATCGCGCTCCTCATGACGCCTCTGGCGCTCCAGGCGTCGTCTCTCCAAGGAATTTGACCTACGGCGGATGGGACTGATACTGCGGCTTCGGGTCCTACTGTTCCCGCTCCTCGAGCGATTACGACGACGGCTGCGGGGCGAGGGACTCCTACTAGAGGATCTTGGCCGACGTCGCTTGTCATCCTGACTGTGGCTGCGTTGGCGGTTGGACTCTTGGACCGGGTTTCTCATTCTCCTTGGCAGGCGGCTCGTCATCATCGTCTTTATCGGTTACTTCGCCCTCCTCGTGGTTGTCCGATGAAGGAGGTTCCACTGCGCCTGCAGCAGTTTCCTCTGGCGACTCCTTGCTACTTCCGCTGCTTCCATTGGTGGTCACCGGCTGCTCCTCCCCATTTCCCCGCTCTTCTGCTTCTTTTTCAACGTGCTCCGCCTGGGTCTTCGGGTTTTCCAGCTTTTTCGTCACACCTGTGGCTTCTGCTTCCTCTTCGCGTTGGACAGGTGTTTCTACATTTTCCGCTTCATTTAATTTCTCACTTTCCGCCGTCGCAGCAGCTGCTTCATCTTGCTGCTTTTCCACGCCAGAAGAATGGGGAATTGGCTTGGGCTGCGAAGGGGAATCTTCGGCTGTATTTTTTTTTGTGGTCACGTGGATCCTCATCCTCTTTAGCTACTCCTTCCTTATCGCTATCCTCCTCCCGATCCCTATCATCAGTTTTTTTCGCATCTTTGGCGGATTGCTCCGGCTCTGCTTCCTCTTCCTCGCGCCCTCTGCTCGCCGAGGAGGAGGATTCGCTCCTGGCGTCGCTGTCGCTGCCACTGGAGGAGCCGCTGCTGCTGGAATTACTGCTCGAATCGCTCTCGGCGTCGCTTTCCCCCATTGCGCGTTTGTTTCGGGAAAATGTAAGGGAAAACAACGATAAAAATTATTTGGGCAAAAAAACACAACGCGGCGATACAGCGGAAGGGGGCGTCTCGATAGGCGATCGATTGGCACGGGACGACAGTGCGATCGATGGGCACACGAAAATGGAAATATTGGCCAAGGTGGAAATATCGCAACAAGCAAGTGGCAACGCTGCACCGTCGGTATCGATATGCGAATAAACATCGATCACGCACGAATGGTGTGACCAGGCGGAGGAAACATGGAAAGGAGTGAGACGCAGCAACGAGCAGCGAGCCGGGGATCGATAGCCCATGGTTATCGATGTCCCAGTGGAAACACGGGAAATATCGGCGCGGGAGATTTAAAGTTGCTACGAGGAGGATGACCAGCGCTGTGGAAACTCAAGGGAGTTAAGAGCGTCGAGGGAGCATCGAGGGAGCAACGAGGGAGCAACGAGGGAGCGCCGCGGGAATCACAAGGACTCGAAGGCTAGGACATGCAAGGAAACGCCGGAGAGTAGAAACAAGTTCTAAATGTTTCCCGAAGTAAGGGGGGAATGTGAGGAGTTGAATAACTCCCCACAAATAGAAGCAGCAGCAGATGGCCGGCCGCTTACCAGTTATGCGGCGAATTCGCGTAGTAACGGCGCGGCGAGGAGAGTTGTAAGGACCTTTTTAATGGGCTGGGATAAAACTCAGTCCGGCCAGGGTCCTCTACAGTTAAATTTGTAGAAAAGTGTTGGGACGAAACTGGACGGAGAGTTGCCGCGGGGATTTGTGGGGAAAGGAGGCCAGAGTATCCGCGTTGCACCGAGTAAGCAGCTCTAGCGCAACACTGCAACCGAAAGGAATAGTGGAGGGCGGGGCTGCTCCCGGCGAAAATACTAACGAAACGAGCGGCGTAGCCGATCCCTGAGAAAATACCAACAAAACTGGACGGCGTGGCCGTTCACCCTGGACGTGCGACTCACAAGCTACTGGGGTAGGGGGGTAGGGATCCGAGGGGAGGATGGCCGGAGGCGACCCTTCCCTGTGCTCCCTGTGGTCGATCGAGTGGTCGTTTGCACTGAGTAAGCTTCTCTGGCGCAATCCGATTCCCGACCGGCACAGATCACTCCACGTGGCTCGCGACTACCTAAACCGTATTTGGGGCGGGGTTCCCAGGAGAGGGTGGCCAGATGCGATCCTTTCCTATGCTCCTTGTGGGCGATCGGGTGGTCGTTTGCACTGAGTAAGCAGCTCTGGCGCAACACGATTCCCGACCGGCACAAATCACTGCACGTGGCTCGCGCCTACCTAAACCGTAATTTGGGCGGGGTTCCCAGGAGAGGGTGGCCAGAGGCGATCCTTTCCTATGCTCCTTGTGGGCGATCGGGTGGTCGTTTGCACTGAGTAAGCAGCTCTGGCGCAACACGATTCCCGACCGTCACAAATCACTGCACGTGGGTTCCCGAAAAATGCACAACTTCACACGGACACATACTTCTTCATTCTCTCTTGTCTTTATTATTCGCTAGTACTACTACTACTACCCCTACTCGCACTCAGTCTGATCGCTCTTGTCTGTCCCACTTACTCCTTGGATCCGGCGTGCCGACGCTCGTGCCGCTGTACCACTCCGGGTTGAAGTCCGCTCCTAGGTCTGATCGCCTTGGCTGCCATTCGAGAATGAGAGCGAGCTTCCGCCCTTGCGGCCGCATGTAAGCCCGGCTTGCCGGGTTTCTTCGTTTCCCAACACAGTTTCTTATCGAACCTCCCGCCTATCGCTATCGGCACTATCAGCTGTTGGCCCTCGGTCGACCAACACTGGGTGGTTTTCCAGCCCTCGTGAGCGCAATATTTAAATCGGATAAGCTTAGCTTCTAGTTTGAACTTAAATAAATTGCCTTCGTGGCGTAACGACTTATATTATAATTATATTATGTATTATAACTTATAAATAAATGGCCTTCGTGGCGTAATCTCCAATTTTATGCCTTCGTGGCGGAAAGAATAGAAATGGCGAAATGTGGAGGGTGTGTTTCACGCATCCTCACACCCCCCCCTTTCTTCGTCGTGATTATGGCGGAGGGAAACGATCACCTCCCGCCCGGCGGTGATGGTGACTCGGAACCGATGACCCTCGATCTGGCGCAGGTAGCGCACCCTCCGTCGATCCTGCTCCTGAATGGATGCGACTAGGGCTGTAGGCAGTCGTCGCTGGTGGGTGTCTACCCTCCAGCCGACTGGTGCGACGATCCACTGGGCCTCCTCCATAACGTGTCCAGCGTCCGGACACTCCCGGAGGGCTTGCAGGACCTCATCCTCCTCTTCCCTGCTGAGGAACAATTTCAGGTCCGGTTCCCAGCCCAGCTCGCTTGGTGTGCTGTCGGGTCGTCGTCCTCGTCCCCCAAAGCTCCAACTGCAAACGCCGCAGGTGGCTCGCCGCTAAGTGCGATGCTTGCGTCCGGCGACAACTCTCAGCTTAACCTAGTTATACCCGTTACTCGTAGAGTAAAAGGGTATACTAGATTCGTCGGAAAGTATGTAACAGGCAGAAGGAAGCGTTTCCGACCCCACAAAGTATATATATTCTTGATCAGGATCACTAGCCGAGTCGATCTAGCCATGTCCGTCTGTCCGTCTGTCTGTCCGTCCGGATGAACGCTGAGATCTCGGAAACTATGGGAGCTAGGCTATTGAGATTTGGCGTGCAGATTCCTGAGCTTCTTACGCAGCGCAAGTTTGTTTCGGCACAGTGCCACGCCCACTCTAACGCCCACAAACCGCCCAAAACTGTGGCTCCTACAGTTTTGATGCTAGAATAAAAATTTTAACTGAAATGTATTGTTCTCATCAATACCTATCGATTGACCCAAAAAAAAGTTTGCCACGCCCACTTTAACGCCCACAAACCGCGAAAACCTGTGACGCCCACAATTTTCATGCTAGATAAAAAATTTTAACTGAAATGTATTGGTCTCGTCGATACCTATCGATTGATCCAAAAAAAAATTTGCCACGCCCACTCTAACGCCCATAACGCTTAAATCTGTATACCGCCGGTAGGTGGCGCATTTTAATCTCGCTTTGCTGCTTGCATATTTCCATATAGCTGAGTAACGGGTATCTGATAGTCGAGGTACTCGACTATAGCGTTCTTCCTTGTTTTCTACTAAAGTTATTACTACGATGCTTTGGGTACATTCGTCGACTCCCTTATGTTGGGCACTCGCTCTCTCCGGTGGCTTCTTCCGGGTCCCCTAGTTGGTCACTGCGTTGGTGGTACTCCTTCAGGTCGCCTACTCCTGCTGTTCGCCTCTTCCTGTTTTCCATATGTTGTATCCTGACGATGTTCGGGGAGAGGAACTTCAGCAGCTTAAATGGCCCCGAGTACTTAGGAGCAAGCTTCGCGTTAAAGCCTTCGCTGGCCTTTGACAGGTGGTGGAGGCGGACCATAACCTGTGATCCGAGCTGAGGTCTCCACTCGCGACGTCGCAAATTGTAGTGGCGGCCTTGTTCCTGAGAAGCCATCTGGTTGGTTTCCAGCGCAGTGCGGAAAGCTTCCTGAAGTCGTTTAGCTCGCTCAGTGGGGTCCAAGGGCGACGAGTGTAGACCAGGCGTGACCACATCAAAGAGGGCCCCTGGCAATCTGGGTTCCCTACCCTGCACCAGGTAGGCGGGGCTGAAACCGGTGCTATCTGAGATGCTCGTGTTTATGGCCAGCGAGATCTCTGGCAGTAGCTGATCCCATGTCCTGTAATCCTGGTCCACGTACTGGGCTATCATTGTCTTGATGGTCCGGTTTGCCCGTTCGGTGGGGTTCTGCTGCGGGGAATAGGGAGCTGTGTATTCCAGTTTGATGCCGTTAGTGCGACAGAATGTCTTGAAACCGCGGCTGGTGAACTGCGTGCCGTTGTCGCAAATCAAAGTCCTGGGTGCTCCGAAGCGGGATATTATCCTTTCCCGAAATCCAAACTCCAGTTGGGCGGCTGTGGCCTTCTTTAGGGGGATGATCTCGACCCATTTGGAAAAGACATCTATAAATACGAGCAGCATGGTATTTCCTCGTCGGGTCCGAGGAAGAGGTCCAACGAAGTCGGCTCCGACGAGCGCGAATGGCTCCGTGGGATGGCGGGTGAGCATTTTGCCCGCCGGTTTGCGTTGACTCACCTTGTATTGTTGGCAAACCAAGCAGCTGGTGACGTACCGCACAACGTCTCGATGTAATCCCGGCCAGAAATATCGTTGGGCAATCCGTCTGCGAGTCTTCCGGATGCCCAGGTGACCAGCAGAAGGGTGGTCGTGGCATTCCTCCAGCACTCGTTGTCTCTGCTCCCGAGGCACGCAAAGCTTCCATGGGTTGCTGTTTCCCACGTCTGAGGTGTGTCCGATGTGTCGATACAGCTGTCCGTGATCCAGAGTGTAATCCGGAAACTTTTCGGGGCGCCTCTGGACTTCTTCTTGCATCCTCCGGATCCATTTGCACTGAGTTCCGTGTTCCGCGAGCAGCTGAAGCATCGGGAGAGGGCGTCGGCGACAACGTTGTATTTGCCCTTCCGATAGAGGACGGTAAGCTGGTATTGTTGCAGCTCCAGAGCCCACCGGGCTATACGGCCCGTGGGGTTTTCAATCGAGTTCAACCACTTGAGAGCGAGGTGATCCGTAATCACGACAAACTGGTAGCCCTCCAAGTAGCAGCGTAGCTTCCGCGTGGCCCAAACTATGGCGAGGCACTCCTTTTCGGTAGTGGAGTAGTTTTCCTCGGCTCGCTCGAGGCGTCGACTTACGTAGGCGATGACCTTCTCCTCTCCATCGATGCTCTGAGTGAGGACTGCTCCAAGTCCTGTATCACTTGCATCCGTCTGAAGCTGGAACTTGTATTCAAAATTTGGGCAGGCCAGTACCGGTGCGGCCGTTAGTCTGGCTTTGAGTGTCTCGAATGCCTGCTGTTGGGGCTCCTCCCAGCTCCACTTGACCCCCTTCCTGAGGAGTCGGGACATGGGCTGAACGATGGAGGCGAAATCCTGGACGAAGCGTCGATACCAAGATGCGATGCCCAAATGGCGACGGAGTTCCTTGACGTTGGTTGGCGGGCGTAGTCCCTGGATAGCAGCTATCTTATCTGGGTCCGTCCTGATGCCTTCTTCGCTGATCAAGTGGCCTAAGTATACCAGCTTTTTCTGGAAAAACTTGCACTTGCCTTGATTCAGCCGAAACTTTGCTTCCCGCAGTCGTCGGAAGACTTCCCTGAGATTCCTGGCATGTTCCTCCCACGTCGCCCCGATGACGATGATGTCATCCAAGTAGGCAAAGGCGTGGGGTTCCATATCCGGCCCGATGACGCTGTCAAGGGCTCGCTGGAACGTTGCTGGGGCAGAATGCAGTCCAAAGGGCATGACTTTCCAGTGGAAGAGTCCACGCCCAGGGACGGTGAAAGCCGTGCATTCGCGGCTTCCTTCCGCCATAGGGATCTGCCAGTATCCATTCTTAAGATCCAGCGTTGAGATGAACCGGGCGTTCCGTAGCCGCTCCAATATGTGGTTGATTCGTGGGAGTGGGTACGCATCGGGTATGGAATGTGCGTTGAGTTGTCGATAGTCGACGCACATCCGCATATCCCCTGTCTTCTTCCGCACGAGCACCAGCGGGGCACTGTGCGGGCTACGGGAGGGCTCGATTCGGTCGTCTCGTAATAGCTCGTCCAACTGCTGATTGATTATGCTCTGCATGGCGAGGTTCTTTGGATAATACCGCTGCTTTAGTGGCTTATTATCCCGGAGAGTGATGGTATGCTCGGCGATCTCCGTTGGCCCGCTTAGCTCGTCGAAAAGCTGTAGCTCCTCCTGCAGAAAGTGGGCGGTTTCCTCGGCGTGAGGTTCTTCGGTCACCTGTAGCCTGGTTGGGTCCTCCGCTACAGTGGCCAGGTGTCCGTGGGGACAGTGGCTCCGGAATGGGTTGTGCTTCCGAGCGCTGGCTGCGTCCGACTGGGCTGGCAGCTTATATACACCGATTTTCCGTTGTGGTTCCCGCGGCCCAGGTGAGGTGGCTGGTTTGCGCGTGTGAGTTTCCACCGTTGTGGTGGCCAACAGGGCGCTCGTGGAGGGGCGTCGAAACGGGTTCTTCTCCTTTGCCGTGGCGGCGTCCGCCTGCGGCTGTAGGCCGTAGCTGTTCTCCGTGGTGATTCAGGTTCCCGCGGTGTCGCCTGACGGGTTCCTCGACCACGGGGGTCCCGAGGGGTCAGGACTTGTCTTCCGCACTGGCGCGTTTGGCTTTATGTGAGTCCTCGGAGCAGGCTTTGGGACTGTTTTGGTCCCCCCCTCGGTGCCTTGCGATGATTGCGGCGTACCGGGTGTGCTTGGGGATTGCGCGGTTGCGGCCGTTGGAGTCGCCCGCGTATCTGGGGTTGGTTCAACCTTCCGGGTGGCAGGTGGGGCTAGTTGCAAGCAGACTTGCCCGCAGATTAGAGTTGCGCTGATGGCGCAGAGAAAGTCGATGCCCAAAATCACTTCATCCAGGATCGTTGGCAGGACTAGTAGCGTCAGCCCGATCGGTCGGTCGTTTAAGCCGACTTGCGCCTGGAGGGCCTTGGTCACCTCTTTCTGGGATCCATCCGCCAGAGCGATGCGGGAACGGACTTCTCTACTGTTTCTTCCTGAGTCTAGGCGCTTGGCGATCGCTTCGCTGACAAAGCTTCGCGAGGCTCCTGTGTCAATTGTTGCCGAGAAAGGTTGTCCCTCGATGGTAACATTGGCAACAATTCGCCCCCCCGCCAGGCGGAGTGGGGAATCTAGTGATGGGGGAGCACCGAGTGGGTCACCGCGGGCTCCCGACGTGGGCGGCGACCCTGGCCGTTTTCCGTCCGGCGGCAGCAGTCGATGGTACGGATGCTTCGTTTCCCACAGTCCCAGCAGTGCATCAGCGGTGGGTTTCGGCATTCTCGTGTGAAGTGTCCAATTTGTCCGCAGCGGTGACAAGCTCGGCCGATGTCAACCGGTGGTTCTGCTTCCTGGGCGATCATCCCGTTGGATATCGCCGGCCTCCTGGGTCCAGCGGGCGTTGGAGCGAGAAAGTTCTGGTGTCGAGGTGTGGGTCTTCCGCTGCTCTCCCTGCCGGAATTCCAGCTTGCGGTTGGAATTAGGGCTGCATGTCGAACGGGGTCTCGATCCCGTGCGATTTCGAACGCAGTTGCCAGTTGGGTAAGCCCCTCTAGTGAGGAGAACTCATGTCGCCGTATGAAAAGCTGGTACTCCGGCATCAAATTCTCGTAGATCCGCTCGAGCTCCTGGCCTAGTGAGTACTTGGCGCGTTGCATCATCAGGCGTAATTCCACTACGTATATTTTGAACGGCTCGCCCACTTGTTGTTGCCTGGTCCGGATGGCATCTTCTAGGCTCTGGTAGTACCGCGGAGGCAAGAAAAACTCCAGAAACTCTCTCCGGAAAGTTTCCCATGGCTCGGTGTGCATTTGGTATGCCCGGTACCAGCCTTCGGCGCGGCCTGAGAGAAGTCCAATGACGGCCCTCGGTATGTCACTCGTTCTCACATTGTAGGCAGTGGAACCTTCCTCGATGCGTTCTATAAAATGAACGAGGTCTGACTGTCCGTCAAACAGTACGCCCCATCCTCGCAGTTTCTCGGCGAACACTGCCGCGGATATGGGGCTGTGCGGAAGGTGGGCGGCTGGGTTGGCGGCCGGTATCTCCCGTCCAGGGCTTTTCCGTAGGTTCCCTAAGCAGGGCACGGGAAGCGTGTGGTCCTCAATTCCGGGCATCGGTGAGGTGGCCCGACTGGTGGACGTCCTCTGGGTGGGTGCTTCCGGGTATATTGCCTCCAGTGCGGCAAAGCGCTCTCGTAGAGCCGGGCTGTGGTCTCCTCCTCCGATGAAGGATGCCAATCGTGGTCGTAGTTCGTCTACTTGGCCGTTCGGGTCAAGTCCAAACTCTTTTAGCAGAGCCTGCAGCTCGTCCTTCCGGTGGTAGGCGATCCACCTGACCCCCATGTTTGCGGTCGTGGAATCACCCCCGGATGCGGTGAAAAACCTGTCCTCTTCCAGTCCGGCAGCTGCCGGATCTGGCTCTGATTCTGCGTCCTCTGACGTTTTCTTTCCCGAGACACTGGGGATCACTCGGTGAGCGCTCCTGGTGGCGCTCGTAGCGTGGCTAGTGACCACGTATCCGGCGCGGTTGGCGCTGCTGATGGGCGCTGCTGAGGGCGCTGCTGGTGGCGCTCGGTGGGCACTCGGTAGGCACTCGGTGGGTGCTGCTGGTGGTGCAAATGACGCCGCCCGATGGGCTCTGAACGCTGCGGAGGGCGCGGGGCCGCTCGTTGCGCGCTCCTGGTGACGCTCGTTGTGTGGCTGGTGACCACGTGTCCGGCGCTGTTGGCGCTGCTGGTGGCGCTCTGTGGGCACCTCATGGCCACGTGGGTGGCACTGCACAGCGCGGGACGCTGCTGGGTCTGCGCTGCTGATGGCGCAGGTGACGCTGCTGAGGGCGCGGTTGCCGCGCTGTGCGTGCTCCTGGTGGGCACGTGGGTGGGTGCCGCTGGTGGTGCACTGACGCCGATCGCTGGGCGCTTGTTGGGCGCTGCTGGGCCACTCTGTGGGCGCTGCTCGGGGCGCGGTATGCGCTTGACGGCTTCGTGGGAGACCACGTGGCTATGTGGCGCTCCGGGAGTGGGTTGGCATTGGCGGGCGCAGCGTTACGGGATCCCCTACTCTAACTATTCCTGCGGTCTCCTATCTTTCTCTAAATCTCGTCTACTGGACATGGGTCTTTAGGCCATGCGGTTGGTGGTAAAAACCCAACTCTCCTGAAGGATATCTAGTCGTCCTTGTTCGTCCCTGTTCGGGCGCCAAACTGTAAGGACCTTTTTCATGGGCTGGGATAAAACTCAGTCCGGCCAGGGTCCTCTACAGTTAAATTTGTAGAAAAGTGTTGGGACGAAACTGGACGGGGAGTTGCCGCGGGGATTTGTGGGGAAAGGAGGCCAGAGTATCCGCGTTGCACCGAGTAAGCAGCTCTAGCGCAACACTGCACCCGAAAGGTATAGTGGAGGGCGGGGCTGCTCCAGGCGAAAATACTAACGAAACGAGCGGCGTAGCCGATCCCTGAGAAAATACCAACAAAACTGGTCGGCGTGGCCGTTCCCCCTGGACGTGCGACTCACAAGCTACTGGGGTAGGGGGGTAGGGATCCGAGGGGAGGATGGCCGGAGGCGACCCTTCCCTGTGCTCCCTGTGGTCGATCGAGTGGTCGTTTGCACTGAGTAAGCTTCTCTGGCGCAACCCGATTCCCGACCGGCACAGATCACTGCACGTGGCTCGCGAGTACCTAAACCGTATTTGGGGCGGGGTTCCCAGGAGAGGGTGGCCAGATGCGATCCTTTCCTATGCTCCTTGTGGGCGTTTGCACTGAGTAAGCAGCTCTGGCGCAACACGATTCCCGACCGGCACAAATCACTGCACGTGGCTCGCGCCTACCTAAACCGTAATTGGGGCGGGGTTCCCAGGAGAGGGTGGCCAGAGGCGATCCTTTCCTATGCTCCTTGTGGGCGATCGGGTGGTCGTTTGCACTGAGTAAGCAGCTCTGGCGCAACACGATTCCCGACCGGCACAAATCACTGCACGTGGCTCGCGCCTACCTAAACCGTAATTGGGGCGGGGTTCCCAGGAGAGGGTGGCCAGAGGCGATCCTTTCCTATGCTCCTTGTGGGCGATCGGGTGGTCGTTTGCACTGAGTAAGCAGCTCTGGCGCAACACGATTCCCGAACGGCACAAATCACTGCACGTGGGTTCCCGAAAAATGCACAACTTCACACGGACACATACTTCTTCATTCTCTCTTGTCTTTATTATTCGCTAGTACTACTACTACCACCCCTACTCGCACTCAGTCTGATCGCTCTTGTCTGTCCCACTTACTCTTTGGATCCGGCGTGCCGACGCTCGTGCCGCTGTACCACTCCGGGTTGAAGTCCGCTCCTAGGTCTGATCGCCTTGGCTGCCATTCGAGAATGAGAGCGAGCTTCCGTCCTTGCGGCCGCATGTAAGCCCGGCTTGCCGGGTTTCTTCGTTTCCCAACACAGTTTCTTATCGAACCTCCCGCCTTTCGCTATCGGCACTATCAGCTGTTGGCCCTCGGTCGACCAACACTGGGTGGTTTTCCAGCCCTGGTGCGCGCAATATTTAAATCGGATAAGCTTAGCTTCTAGTTTGAACTTAAATAAATTGCCTTCGTGGCGTAACGACTTATATTATAATTATATTATATATTATAACTTATAAATAAATGGCCTTCGTGGCGTAATCTCCAATTTTATGCCTTCGTGGCGGAAAGAATAGAAATGGCGAAATGTGGAGGGTGTGTTTCACGCATCCTCACAGAGTTTGGAGACCAAGGATGGAGAGCGAGAGAGTTTGGAGACCAAGGATGGAGATCGAGAGAGTTTGGAGACCAAGGACGGAGAGCGAGAGAGTTTGGAGACAAAGCATGGAGAACGAGAGAGAATGGAGACTTCGCGGGCAAGGCAAGAGTGCCGTGTGCAAAACAGGATAACGGAACTCCACCGGACTTTGGACTCTCCCGTGAACTTTGGACCGGAAGAGGAAGTGCCACATCTCGGCAGTGGAGCGGCACACAGGCGTGCCACAAGCATCACGGGAATCAGCGGGACTGCAGCAGTGGGCGGAGCATCGATTGAATGCGGTACGTGAAGGACAAGTGGGTCAACCAGGAGGCACGGACTTTGGACCCAGAGTGGAGAGATCCAGCGGGCCGTGCGCAAAAGGGAAATAACGGTTCCCGGAGGCCCTATATAAGGCCGCAGAGCGCTAGCAGCTGGATCATTCGATCACGAGGAGTCAAACCTTCAAGATCAGTTAAAGTACCAAATAAACAGTCAGTCAAGCAAATAATCTACGAGGGAGCTACAACCAAGCGAGTCGTCGGAAGCAGCGCCGTGGGAAGCATACAAGGAGCAAGATCGCCACGTCGAGACGTTCGGGATTAGGACATCAAGAATCTCCGAATTGAGACACAGGTGGCTGAGTTCTGGAAGGCATCACGCGGCTAAGTCAAGGCGTTTGTTTTCTAACTTTGTCACGACCACACCGTGGCGAGTCGCCCGGCGGGTCTGTCAGAGACAAGCAAAAGAGTCCTACGACGAAGAGCCGTCAGCTTGGGGAGGAAAGTTGTCTGCGACCCGACCAAGCAGGACCTGGCGTGACGGACGAGCGGTAGATCGATTTGCGGTTTCAAGAGGCGGCAGCCTGGAGAGCCCTGCGATTACCGGCGAAGTTCCCGAGCAGCGACCGCCCAGCTCCCCGAGCGCCAGAACAACGAGATACTGGTCAGAAGACAGCGCAGAGGACCTCGACAGCGACGCCAGCAGACATTTCCGTTACCATCGCCGTGCGGAGCTCATTGGGGAGCGCAGGAGCGTCGCGGACGGAACGCATTAGGGTGAAGCCGGGTGGAACGTTCGTCTGTGCTAGGCGTAAAGCGAAGTGAGCCGCTAGACAGCCTCCTGGCGGCAGCCTTGACTGTCAGCGCGAACTGAGCAAGAACCTAGCGGGACCGTCCGGGACAGAGCAAGGGACAGGTATTGCCTCGAAAGGCGTCGGCCTGGAGAGCAAGGCTTGTTCACCCTAGTCTGAGAACGGTGACGCTTCCCTAAGCCCACAAGGTCGAACTCTCTGCAAGCGACCCCGAGGCAACGCGACGGCAAGCAAGCAGAGGCGGCCACTACGAGCGTCCCGAGACCCAGGATCCAGAGGAGGACGAGTCAACGCGTCGAGAAGCCAGAAAGAGGAGCGCCAGCAGCCGGCGGAACCAGAGCCAAGAGATACCGAAGCCATCCCAGCCACACACCCGCTGTACTAATACCACGAGAATAAATCCCACTGTTACCATTTGAACCCTTTGTTTGCTCACTGATCTACGGGCAATCACGTCATATAAATTTGGTGGGACGAACGCACAATCTTCTGAGCTAGCCGCACGAATCTCGTAGCGAGCAGACACACAAAATCAGTTCGTTACATCTTTTTTTTTTATTTTTTTTTTTATCTACATTTTTTTTTTTATTTATGCTTTTAAATTTATTAAATTGGTTTGACAAAATATTACAATTTTTCGTTTATCCTAAGTACAAAGCTGCTGTCAATATAAGAAAAATGAAAATCGCGCAAAACTTTTTTATCTGTACAAATGTATAAATTTTTTCCAATTGTTAATTATACCTCATCTGAACAAATGCCTAAAATTCGTGAATATACGGTATAGTAAAGCGTATATAACTATTTGACAGTTGCATTTTGTACATTTATTTTTGTTTATCAGCTTAGTGGGTTTTTCTTTGTCTCTGGCCGTTGCCATTCGACTGATTGCGATTGCGTTCTCTAGATTCAGGACCTTCCAGGTTGAATTCATCACTGTCTTGCGGTTGTCCCCGAAATTTGTTGTTTTTTTGGATCTGCACCTGGCGCTTGATCTTTGCCTTAGGCTCAGCGTCGCTTTCTTCGCTGAAAGAATTCGATGAAGAGGATTCAGACGACGACTTTTCGCTTTCTTCGCTGCTGCTGGAACTTGAGCTCTCCTGGCGTTTCCGCTTGCGTTTTGATTTCTTTTTCGCTGCCTTCTTTTCTTTCTCTTTCTCGCGCTTTTTATCCTTCTCCTGTTCCTTCTCTCGTTCCTTTTGCCTTTCCCTTTGTTTCTCTTTTTCCAATTTCTTTTACTTCTCAGATTTTTGTTTTTCTTTCTCCCTTTCCTTATCCGCCGTCTTTTTCTTTTCTGCCTTTTTGTTCTTGCCCTTCTTAGTTTTCTCCTTACTGACTTTCTTTGACTTTTTGTCTTTGTCCTTGCGTTTGCGTTTCTTCTTGGGCTCTGAGCTGGAATCGGAGCCTGAAGATTCCCTAGAAGATTCGGAACTGGAATCGTCTTCACTGGAGTCATCGCTGCTAGTTTCCGAGGAGGATGATGATGAAGAGGACGACGACGGTGGGGTTATCTTGGAATTTCCAGCGGGAGCAGACCCATCAGCATTTATTGCGGGAACAGCCTTGGGTGCAGTTTTCAAGAATCTTCTCAAATCATCGGTCAGACCACCAAAACTAATGGAGGTGAAGCAATTAATGGAGAAGCGTGTGTTTCTTGGATTATCCTTGGGGAACAAGCCAGCCAGGCTTTCAACCAATACTTCGTCCTTGAGCTTTGCATTTAGTTTGCCCAAGCCCATGTACTCAGCTAGCTTCTGAAATAGGATTTTATAAAGATCCTGCTCGATGACGTTGTGTCATCCTCGTTCAGTTGGATGCACTCCAGCACATCCCAACTAATGGCATCTGTAAATAGGAGATGACGTTTCTCAAACGATTCGTGTCCAATCTGTGGGTGGTTTGATAGGTGTCCTTAAAGATCTCCTCAAAGGGGGGTATATAGATCTTGTTAATGTTGCAGAACCGCTGGGCCAGCAGTCCATAGAACTTTTCATATGTTCTCTGTTCCGCACAGCAATCGAGGGACATGTGGCAGAGTTCTATTTCTTGTCCGGGTTTCAATTGGATCTTCATCAGTTTGTGGGCACACTCCTCGTAATCTAAACTAGAGTTAATTGTTAAGTAAATTGTGCGTCGCAGGGCAATCGGATTGGTCTCGGTGTTGTCGATTATGTCGCCACCCTCGGTTTTCTTTTCCGCATCGGATCCAGATTCTGCATCCGAATCGCTATCCGAGCCCGATCCGGAACCTGACCCCGAACTACTGGACTGATGGTCCTTAAAGCCATCCTTTCGCACCTGGAACAGGTGTACTGCACTCGCTTGTCCAATTTTCCCTCATGCAGGATGTTTCTAAGCATCTCGAAGATGGCTCCAATGCCTTTGGACGAAACCTCAGTCAGTTTCATTCCGCACTCCTTCAGAAAACTGATGGCCACCTCCACTGAATCATCCGTAGGAGTTTCCACCAGCAGGGTGAGGATCTCTAGGGCCAGAATTTCATGGGCCACACGTTGGTTGACCAGATGACCAATGAATCTAGTGGACGACATGCAAACCAACTTATCATTTCGGCGGAGGTTAGGTTAGGTAGGAGTGGTTGGAGACTAAATATTAGTCCCCACACTTAGGCCACAATGGGCCCCTTGTGATACCACATGATCTCTGAAAGATCCGTTTCCCTAGCGCATGGGTTTTCTGCCTTCGCGAAGTATTCTGTTCTTCTTAAGAAACATAGTAGTTTTTGAATGCTTACGTCCTGAATGGCCGCAAGGTTCGGAAGTGTGTAGCTACCTAGGGTTTGAAAGCGCTTTAGGTTATGCGCTGGGCAGAAGCATAGGAGGTGTTCGATGCTCTCCTCTTCGTCTATCTCTTTGCAGCTGCGGCAGAAGTCGTGGTTACTTAGACCCAGCCTTATCGCATGAGTCCCTATAAGACAGTGGCCCGTGAGGGCATTTAGGAGAGTGGAGACGTCCTCCCTGCTACATTGTAGGAGAGTTTTTGTTCTTTTCGTGTTATAGTTTGGCCATGTGAGTCTAGAATTGTGGCATGTTGAGATTGAGTTCCAACGGTTGTTGGAAAGAGTATACAATCTCTGCCTGAGATGGAGCTTGCAGGTAGCCATGGGCATCCCTACCGTGTCCTTATCACGAAGGATATCTGCGGTTGTCCCCTGTCTTGCCAGCTCGTCTGCTATGCAGTTACCCTCAATGTTGCGGTGCCCAGGCACCCAGATGAGGTTGATTCTCAGATGAGTGGCCATCTCGTTAAGAGATTTGCGGCATTCAGAGATTGTTTTTGAGCTCGTTGTGTAGGAGTCGAGGGCCCTGAGGGCAGCTTGACTATCCGAGAATATGAAGATATCACTGTCTTTATGTACAGACGTGTTCAGGTGGGTAGTGGCTTCCTAAATTGCCATCACTTCCGCTTGGAAAACACTACAGTGGTCTGGTAGGCGGAATGAGACTTTTATGTCTAGTTCGGGGGAGAAGACTCCCCCACCTGTTTGGGAGTTAAACTTGGAGCCGTCAGTGTATATGTTGACGGCGTTTACGAATTGATGTGGGAGGTTGTCCCAGTCTGAACGGGTGGGTATATGAATTTTGTATCTTCTTTCGAAGTTGACTATGGGTGGGACGTAGTCTGTATAACGTGGTAGGGGTGAATGTTTTGATAGGATAATGGAGTGACCCGTGGAGCCCGTTGTCCATGCCGCTGCTTCACGGAGCCTCAGCGCTGTTGCAGATGCCCAGCTTTTGGCAAGTAGGTCCAGGGGTTGGAGATCGAGAATTGTGTTTAGTGCCTCGGTGGCGGTAGTGCGCAGCGCCCCACTGATGCAGAGCTCTGCGCTCCTTTGGATCTTGTGAAGGATCCGGAGGTTGCAGTTCTTATCTAGAGAAGGCCACCAAACGATGTTTCCGTAGAGGAGAATGGGCCTGACTATTGCAGTATATAGCCAGTGAACTATCATGGGGCAGAAACCCCACTTCCTCCCTATGGCTTTTTTACAAGCGAAGAGGGCTATGGCCGCTTTGCGTGTGCGATCTAGGATGTTATCAGTCCAGAGGAGCTTTTTGTCAAGGATGACACCTAGGTACTTTGCTTGGTTGCTAAAGGTTAGACGCGTTTGGTGTAGTTTTGGGGGAACTAGAATTGGTACCTTGTACTTCCTTGTAAAGAGAACTAGTTCGTTCTTTTCCGGGTTAACTCCCAGTCCACAGCCAGCCGTCCACCGGGAAAGGGTGGATAGGGCTGTCTCCATTAGATTACAAAGGGTTTGCGGGAATTTGCCCTGCAGTAGGATAACCACGTCATCCGCGTAGGCTACCACTTTTGTGCCCGCCTCTTCTAGAAGTGATAGCAGTTTGTTGACCACCAAAACCCATAGAAGAGGTGAGAGTACGCCCCCTTGTGGGGTTCCTCTACTGACATTCCTGGTCGAGATGGCAGATCCCATAGTGGAGTGCACTACCCTGCTGGTTAGCATGGTGTGTATGAGTCCCACTATGGGCCGCTCAATGCCCAGTTCAGTCAGAGCACCAGTGATCGCCGTTGGGGTGACGTTGTTGAAGGCGCCTTCTATGTCTAGAAACGCTGCAAGAGAGTATTCCTTATTGTGGAAGCCTCGTTCTATACTGTACACTAGAGAGTGGAGGGCGGTATCGGTTGATCTTCCCTTACGGTACGCATGCTGTGCGTCAGAGAGTAGGCTATGGTCGATGGTTAGTCTGATATGGGTGTCAATTAGCCTTTCCAGGGTCTTCAACAAGAAGGAAGAGAGACTGATCGGGCGGAAGTCCTTTGGGTTGGTGTGGGAGGGCTTGCCGGCTTTCGGTATAAAAATTACCTTAACGTCCAGCCACCTTGTTGGAATATGGTTTAGAGCAAGGCAGCCGTGGAAGATGGCTGTCAGCCAGGGAAGGGACATATCTAATGTCCGTTGTAGCTGGGCCGGAAAGAACCCATCTGGGCCAGGTGATTTGAAGGGCTTAAAAGAGTTAACAGCCCACTGAATGCGGTCAGGGTTTGAAATGTTGGCAATACTCTGGTCGTCTAGATTCACCTCTATGTGGAGGTCCTCCACTACCTGGGTATTGTTAGGGAAGTGTGTGTCTAACAGTAGTTCAAGGGTTTCCTGACTGTTTTCCGTCCAGCCACCAGCATTGTTTTTAAGATAGCCAATGGTAGCTGGAGCTTTAGCTAGAATTCTTCTGAGTCTGGATGCCTCCGCAGTAGATTCTATGCAGAAGTTAGCCCAGGCTCTTCGTTTTGATATTCTTATTTCCTTTTTGTATAGGCTTAGTTTTGAATGATATAGATTCCAGGAGGATTCGCTATTGTTATATTTAGCTTTGTTGAAGTAAGTTCTACACTCTCTTTTAAGGTTCGCCAGGGTTGGGTTCCACCATGGGGGTTTGTGCTTTGTTTTGACTGTTCTACTTGGGCAAGCCCTTTTTAAGGCCTCACCGCAGATATCAGTAAAAGTGTTAACTAGGTTATCTAATTCTTGACGGTTGCGTATGCGTGTCGGGGGAGCGAGTAGGTTCCTGTTGAGGAGATTTTTGTAGTATCCCCAGTTGGTTAATCTTAGATTAGTGATGTTCTCGGCGGGAGGATGGTCTAGACTTATTGTAAATTCTATGTAACGGTGGTCTGAGAATGAGTGTTCGATCCCCACCTTCCACGCTTCTAGTTGGGTTAAGTAGGGGATCAGATATTAGAGTAATGTCTAGTACTTCCCTCCTATTTCTAGTGATGAAAGTTGGGTCATTACCTTTGTTGCAGATGAATAGATTTGATTGAAGGAGATAGTCGTAGAGTAATTCACCCCTTTCGTTGGTGTTTGTACTTCCCCATTGTGTGTGGTGAGAGTTAGCGTCCCCACCCAGGATGAGTTCCTTAGATGAGTGAGTGCGTATGAGTTGTTGTGTAGTGGTGTTTGGTAGTGGCCCTTCGTGGTCGTGAGCCAGATAGAATGATGCTATGGTGTGATGGGTGTGTTCGTTTAGCTCCAGTCTGACCGTCTGACCGTGGTAAGGTCGCCTTCGCTAAACTGTGGAATAAGAAATGTGTTAAAGTGTGTTTTTGTAAGAATGCAGGTTCTGGTTTTACCCTTGTCCTTGGTGTAAAATATCTTGTATAGGGGGGTTGATAAGCCACAGATGTTGTTACCAACAATCCATGGCTCTTGAATGAGGACTACGTCTATGTTGCCTGTTGCCAGGCGGGTGAGGAGGGCAGCGGATGCTGCCTTGCTGTGGTGCAGATTAATTTGCAGAAACTGCACCATCTTTGGGACTGGGGTCGGGCTGGGTACCCTCCGCTTCCTCCGCTATGTCCTGGAGGACAGAGCGCCCTGGTCGGGTTGTGTCCTGGGTGCACAGCTGTTTCAGGCTCTCCGTCAGCTCCGAGTCGGTTGACACGTAGCCGGTGAGGGTGGCCACCTCGTGATCTGGTTCGTCGTCGCTCGGGGGTTCGTACGACGCACAGGCAGCCAGGTTGTCTGCCGCTATTTTATCGGTGTCATAAATACGAAGCTGCACCTTGTCGAACCCGTAGTTCACTCTGTGCTGTTGGGCTGCGAGGGGTTCCAAGCAGGCCTGGTTTAGGAGGATAACCACGCTCATGGTGACTCGCTCGGTTTTCTCCACCTTGACCACCTTCCAACCGTCTGTTGGAAGTTTTGGGTTGAACCTGGTCAGCAGGCTGAGTATAGCCTTTGGTTCCGATGGTTCCGACGGCAGCCACACCCTCGCTCTCGGTCGAGACGGGATGTCTGCAGCCTCACAAACTGCCAGCTTGGCCCCGGGGTAGACCTCGCCGACTTTGTCAATTGCAGCCTTGTAGAGTGCTGCCGATCTCTCGTCTTCGCAGGCGATCAACTTTACGTTGCCCTGGTACAACCCTGCATCTGTGCAATCGGGTGGCGGTCCTGGGTTTTCGTCCAGCACTTTCAAGGCCACTGTCGCAAGGGCCCGTCTAACCAGACCCCAATGGTTTCTTGGGATCCTTCCGCCTTCATCGCTCTGGTCGATGACTCCAATGATCTTCCGATCCTTTACCACTTTCGCAAAGGATGTCGACTATGTGCCGCGGTTGGTTACTTTGGCCTTCTTGCTCGCTGGTTGAGCTGACTCCATCGACCTCTCTCGCTTGTTGCTGGTAGTCATAGCGATGTCGAAATCTGGGATAACTGCCTTCGCCCAGGCTATGTCCTCTTGGATTTTCTGGTAATCCAATTTCGAAGTCTGATCCTCACGTATCGGATTGGTGGCCTGCCGTTTGAGGATCCTAGAAGCCTTCTTTCTTTCAAGAGGTCCTGCCTGGTTAGGTGGTACCCTCTTAAACTCCTTTGCCCTGGTACTCACCACGAGACCGGCTTTGGCGCTCCCCTCAGGTTGGAGTGGCTGGTTAGCCACACCTACGCTGGTGGGAGGCTTGGGCTTGTCGCTATGGCGAGTTGGGCTTAGCCGGCTGCGTTGTTCGCTGGCCTTGGCAGGGGTAGACGTCACGTGGACTGGGGTAGTCAGAGCCGTGATCTTGCTCTTTCTTTCGTCGTTGGTTACGACTTCCGACTTTATAAGAGTGTCGGGCTCTCGTCTTGTGCAGTCTTTTTGTTTAGTATTTTTTAAGTTCTCCATGTTAAAGGACAGGTCCACCCGGGCAGAGATCCGCCGTACCCGGGTAAGGCTGACTTAGAACAGGCGGTCGCCACTTGCCTGAGCTCACCGTTTGAGACTGAGTTATTTGATGACTCGGGCTCCCAGCCAGATTGACTCTCGGCACGGTACGAGTGACACCTTAGTCCAGCCCGGGGTGAGATGAGTTGTGTGGGTGGGAAAGAGGTAGGTTCAAAGAGTGTGGGAAGGGGTGTGTGTGAGCTATTTGTCGGAGGCGGCAGCACAAGCGCGACGTCGGTACTGCTACGGCGCAGATACCCGCTGACTGTCCGGGGCTACTTATTTGCGCTTCGTGTTGGGGGCTTGGCGGTAGCCGGGCCGTGTCCAACTTCCACGCTTATTCGTAGCTACCCTGGAGAACCAGGGCGCTCGCTATCCGCAACCTGCGACCCGTTCGGTAGCCTTCAGCTCGGCGCCCTCAGAGCCATCTCACTAGCTCATTTCGGCGGAACGCCCTACGAAATTGGATGACGAGACGTTTGAGGAGGAGCTCTCCAATATTCGGAAACTTTGAGTTTATAATGCTCACCAGAGCGGCGAAGACATGGGTAAATGTGGGCGAAGCAGCCTGGGCTTGGATAATACTCCTGCTGAGTAAACTCCTTCCCCTGACGATATTCTCTCTCAAAAGCTCCCTGGTGATTATTGCTATATTTGTTACGTACACTTTGTTGATGTAACCATGAACGGATTTCTTGAGGGCCTCCCAAGCGATTCTCTGATAGGCAGCAGATGCTTTATCCGTGATCTGTGACTGCATCAAACGCTGGTGGAATATAGGCTCCTCCTGTTCTAGAGGTTAAAACATCTACTGTTTTCCTTTGACGCTCTGTTATCTTGGCAGCATGTTCGGTAACTGTTTCATTATCAGCATTAGTGGGTTCTGGATGGCGAGCAGTTTTGGATGATTTCTATCCTGGACTGGAGGTGGAACGGTCTCGCTTGCAATCTGTAGACCTCTTTTTTTCTTTTGAATCCTCTCTACGCCTGCTGGTGGACCTTTTCCTTTCCTTGGAATCATCTCTACGCCTGCTGGTGGATTTATCACGCTTTTGATGGCGCTTTTCCCGCTCTTTAGCTCTTGCCTCATCTCGTTTATCGCGCTCCTCATGACGCCTCTGGCGCTCCAGGCGTCGTCTCTCCAAGGAATTTGACCTACGGCGGATGGGACTGATACTGCGGCTTCGGGTCCTACTGTTCCCGCTCCTCGAGCGATTACGACGACGGCTGCGGGGCGAGGGACTCCTACTAGAGGATCTTGGCCGACGTCGCTTGTCATCCTGACTGTGGCTGCGTTGGCGGTTGGACTCTTTGGATGGACTGCTCTGGGCGGCGCCGCGTTTCTCACTCTCCTTGGCAGGCGGCTCGTCATCATCGTCTTTATCGGTTATTTCGGCCTCCTCGTGGTTGTCCGATAAAGGAGGTTCCACTGCGCCTGCAGCAGTTTCCTCTGGCGACTCCTTGCTACTTCCGCTGCTTCCATTGGTGGTCAACGGCTGCTCCTCCCCATTTCCCCGCTCTTCTGCTTCTTTTTCAACGTGCTCCGCCTGGGTCTTCGGGTTTTCCAGCTTTTTCGTCACACCTGTGGCATCTGCTTCCTCTTCGCGTTGGACATTCGATCACGCACGAATGGTGTGACCAGGCGGAGGAAACATGGAAAGGAGTGAGACGCAGCAACGAGCAGCGAGCCAGGGATCGATAGCCCATGATTATCGATGTCCCAGTGGAAACACGGGAAATATCGGCGCGGGAGATTTATAGTTGCTACGAGGAGGATGACCAGCGCTGTGGAAACTCAAGGGAGTTAAGAGCGTCGAGGGAGCATCGAGGGAGCAACGAGGGAGCGCCGCGGGAATCACAAGGATTCGAAGGCTAGGACATGCAAGGAAACGCCGGAGAGTAGAAACAAGTTCTAAATGTTTCCCGAAGTAAGGGGGGAATGTGAGGAGTTGAATAACTCCCCACAAATAGAAGCAGCAGCAGATGGCCGGCCGCTTACCAGTTATGCGGCGATTTCGCGTAGTAACGGAGCGGCGAGGAGAGTTTGGAGACCAAGGATAAAGAGCGAGAGAGTTTGGAGACCAAGGATGGAGATCGAGAGAGTTTGGAGACCAAGGATGGAGATCGAGAGAGTTTGGAGACCAAGGACGGAGAGCGAGAGAGTTTGGAGACAAAGCATGGAGAACGAGAGAGAATGGAGACTTCGCGGGCAAGGCAAGAGTGCCGTGTGCAAAACAGGATAACGGAACTCCACCGGACTTTGGACTCTCCCGTGAACTTTGGACCGGAAGAGGAAGTGCCACATCTCGGCAGTGGAGCGGCACACAGGCGTGCCACAAGCATCACGGAAATCAGCGGGACTGCAGCAGTGGGCGGAGCATCGATTGAAAGCCGTTCGTGACGGACAAGTGGGTCAACCAGGAGGCACGGACTTTAGACCCAGAGTGGAGAGATCCAGCGGGCCGTGCGCAAAAGGGAAATAACGGTTCCCGGAGGCCCTATATAAGGCCGCAGAGCGCTGGCAGCTGGGTCAGTCGATCACGAGGAGTCAAACCTTCAAGATCAGTTAAAGTACCAAATAAACAGTCAGTCAAGCAAATAATCTACGAGGGAGCTACAACCAAGCAAGTAGTCGGAAGCAGCGCCGTGGGAAGCATACAAGGAGCAAGATCGCCACGTCGAGACGTTCGGGATTAGGACATCAAGAATCTCCGAATTGAGACACAGGTGGCTGAGTTCTGGAAGGCATCACGCGGCTAAGTCAAGGCGTTTGTTTTCTAACTTTGTCACGACCACACCGTGGCGAGTCGCCCGGCGGGTCTGTCAGAGACAAGCAAAAGAGTCCTACGACGAAGAGCCGTCAGCTTGGGGAGGAAAGTTGTCTGCGACCCAGCGTACCTTGCCCGACCAAGCAGGACCTGGCGTGACGGACGAGCGGTAGATCGATTTGCGGTTTCAAGAGGCGGCAGCCTGGAGAGCCCTGCGATTACCGGCGAAGTTCCCGAGCAGCGACCGCCCAGGTCCCCGAGCGCCAGAGCAACGAGATACTGGTCAGAAGACAGCGCAGAGGACCTCGACAGCGACGCCAGCAGACATTTCCGGCAGCCACGTTACCATCGCCGCGCGGAGCTCATTGGGGAGCGCAGGAGCGTCGCGGACGTCACGCATTAGGGTGAAGCCGGGTGGAACGTTCGTCTGCGCTAGGCGTAAAACGAAGTGAACCGCTAGGCAGCCTCCTGGCGGCAGCCTTGACTGTCAGCGCGAACTGAGCAAGAACCTAGCGGGACCGTCCGGGACAGAGCAAGGGACAGGTATTGCCTCGAAAGGCGTCGGCCTGGAGAGCAAGGCTGGAGCTACAACAGTACGACTTGGAATAGCGTACAGAAAGGGTCAGCTAAACGTGGTGGCCGACGCATTATCAAGACAACCACTACCGGAAACGCTACGAGGTTTAAAGGAGGCAACGGCAACTACAGCTTCAAGAGGGTGCAGCTGGATCAAGGACATGGGCGAAAAGATAAGGACCCAACCGCAGAAGTACCCGGACTATGTTATGAATGGTGAGACAATGTACAGAAACATACCTCACCGAGCAGGCAGTGAAGACGTCGCGTCATGGAAGATGTGCGTCCCAAAGTCGCTACGAGAAACAGTGTTGAGGGAAAACCACGACGAACCGTCTGCGGGACACGTAGGAAGCCGAAGGACAATTGCACGGTTGGCAGCCCGATACTACTGGCCAGGCATGCATAGAGGCGCCCGAGCCCATGTACGAAAATGCGAGATTTGCATGCGGTTTAAGCCCAATCAGATGCAGGCGGCTGGGAAGATGTTGACCCAAGTGCCGGAGGAACCATGGGCCACGGTATGTGCAGACTTCGTTGGACCCCTACCAGGATCTAAGCACGGGATCCAAATGCTGCTAGTCATGATAGAAAGGTTTTCGAAATGGACGGAACTGGTGCCCCTACGCAGTGCGACAGCAGAGTCGCTCAAGAAGGTCCCAAAGGTGGTCATATTTAAAAATTTCCTGGCTTAGATGGGTATTAACAATTCACCGCGCCATACACACCAGAAGAGAATCCGACCGATCGAGCAAACAGAACGGTCAAGACCATGATTGCGCAGTTCGCAGGGCAGGACCAGAGAAACTGGGACGTGAAGTGGCCGGAGATTATGCTAGCAGTGAACACGAGCACATCGGAATCCACCGACCATACACCGGCGTTTCTTACCCAGGGAAGGGAACCACGTCTACCCAGCAGCCTATATGATAAGGAAACCCTAGGCACTGGACGAGCTACGGAGACCCCTGAGGAAAATGCTAGCAAACTAAGAGAGGTATTTGAGATCGTGCGGCGAAATATGGAAAAGGCGTCCCAGGACCAAGCCAGACACTACAATCTGAGAAGGAGGCAATTGTCACCAGCGGTGGGCGACATAGTGCGGGCTAAGGAACATCACCTGTCCAAAGCGGCCGAAGGATTCGCTGCAAAACTAGCCCCGAGGTACCATGGCCCCTACCAGGTTTTAGATTTCGTCTCTCCAGTGATCTGCAAAATTCGCCACACGCAGTCGATGGAAGAAAAGACAGTTCACGTTGGCGAGCTCAAGCAACAATTGAACGAGCAGACAGCAGAAACGTCAGATGTCTAACAACGGATACGAGGCGACAGGATTAGGCGTCAGGCCGAAGCGAGAGTCATCCATACGCCACACGGAAAGGACAATCAGGATAGAACAAGGACATGGATAAGGATCACACGTTGATCCAGACTGCGAGGCCACAGGATTAGGCGTCAGGCCGAAGCGAGAGTCATCCACACGCCACGCAGAAAGGTCAACCATAAGGGTAGGGCACAAGGACGTGGATAGGGATGGATGGTGATCCCGACCGCAAGGCAACAGGATTCAGCGTCGGGCAGTTTCCAGAGTCATCCGCGATAACGCCAGGCGGAACGGTAACGTAGAAGAGAGTATGCGCGGAAGGAGACAAGCAACACAAGACGCGCAGTCCAGACATACACCGCAGCATCCGGGATTCTATACGGAATGCGCCGGACGAGCTCGTCTAGTTGTTGCCCGAGGAAAAGGGGAGGACGATGCAGAATGAGATCTACACCATAGCCAGCTGGTCACAAAAAAAAAAAAACAGAAACACGCAACACACCAACAGTTGACTAAAAACAAAAAATATAAAGGGGGCTTAATGCTGGAAGCAGAAACGGACATCATAAATACTTACCTGCTGTCCTTGTTGCGAAGCGAATGCGAAGTCCTCTCCGCAACCGCTCTCAAAAGCTGCCAATGTGGAGTCAGATGCTGCCAACAGAGGACGAGTGAAGGGCGAGAGAGGACGAAAGGATGAGATGAAAAGGAGTGAAGGGAATGCAAAAGAAACTTACCTATGAATTTCATAGTATGAAAGTTGCGAAATCACCACGAGCCAGGGAAGGGGGCGCCTCGATAGGCGATCGATTGGCACTGGACGACAGTGCGATTGATGGGCACACGAAAATGGAAATATCGGCCAAGGTGGAAATATCGCAACAAGCTGGTGGCAACGCCGCACCGTCGGTATTGATATGCGAATAAACATCGATCACGCACGAATGGTGTGACCAGGCGGAGGAAACATGGAAAGGAGTGAGACGCAGCAACGAGCAGCGAGCCGGGGATCGATAGCCCATGATTATCGATGTCCCAGTGGAAACACGGGAAATATCGGCGCGGGAGATTTAAAGTTGCTACGAGGAGGATGACCAGCGCTGTGGAAACTCAATGGAGTTGAGAGCGTCGAGGGAGCATCGAGGGAGCAACGAGGGAGCGCCGCGGGAATCACAAGGACTCGAACGCTACGACATGCAAGGAAACGCCGGAGAGTAGAAACAAGTTCTAAATGTTTCCCGAAGTAGGTTAGGTTAGGTAGGTTAGGTTAGGGCGGCTGTCGGACTATAGTCCGACACACTTAGACCTCAGTGGGTCCGTTGTGATACCGCATGAGCTCGTTTCTTCCTTCTCTAGGGTCCCGTTTCTAGTAGTTTCAGCGTGTGTTAAGCTGATCAGCATGTCTTCCACCCGGAAGATTTAATAAAGGCACTTATGCTTTTGAGATTAATCTCCGATATTTCGGTAAGATCGTCGATGAAGGGGCTTCCTAAGTGTTTCAGTCTGAGTCTGCATAGGGCTGGGCAGAAGCAGAGAAGGTGTTCTACCGTTTCCACTTTTTCCTCATCCCTACAGCTTCTGCAGAAATCATTTTGCGGGGCTTTTAGCCTGCCGGCATGCGCGCCAACAAGCCAGTGGCCTGTAAGAGCTCGGATCAACATGCCACACTCTGTGCGGCTGAGCTTGAGTAACTCCGAGGTTTTCTTGTTGTCTATCACAGGCCATGACTGGTGAGAGATGCGACACTGTGGTGCGTTTTGCCAATGGGTGTTGGCTAGTGTGTTGAAGTGGTTTTTTATGTTTAGCTTGCAAGTAGCCATGGGCATACCGACATTTTCCTCTCCTGGTAGGAGAGGCTTGGTGGTGCCCTGCCTGGCTAATTCGTCCGCTATGCAGTTGCCTACGATGTCCCGGTGACCCGGAACCCATATTAGGCTGATAGTAAACTGATTTGCCATCTCGTGGAGAGATCTGCGACAGTCTGCTATTGTACGGGAGTTGGTGTTTGTCGAGTAGATCGACTTAATAGCCGCTTGGCTGTCACTATATATGTTTAGATGTCCTCTCAGGAGGCTAAGGTTCCCTAAACAGGTTAGTGCTTCTTTTATAGCGTGGACCTCCGCCTGAAAGACGCTACAGTGGTTCGGGAGCCTGAATGACTTCCTGATATCTAATTGTTCGGAGTATACACCTCCGCCGACTTGTCCTTCTAATTTGGAGCCATCTGTAAGAAACACATTGCGTCCGTCGTGCCCGGTCGGCCCTGTTCCCATTCCTCTCTATCAGGAATCAGGGCCTCAAAGGGTGTGTGACTATATTCAATAGATTTGCATAGATCCGTGATTTTCGGAATCGATTTATCATGCTTGACTACCGCTGTGTATATCCAGTTAACTATTCTTGGGGACATGCCCCATCTTAGCCCGATTGCTTTTTTACAGGAGTAAAGTGCAATGGTCGCTTTTTTGGTTCTCTCTTGGTTGTTTAAGCCCCATTTGAGGCGTTTATCTAGTACTAACCCCAAGTACCTGGCGTGATCGCTAAAGGAGAGATTACAATTGTTTAAAATGGGTGGGTTAAGTTGAGGAATTTTGTACCTATTCGTAAATAGAACAAGTTCTGTTTTCGAGGGATTTACCCCGAGTCCGTTCGCTATCGTCCATTCCGATAGCATTTTAAGTTTAGCGGTCACAAGATCGCAAAGTGTTTGTGGATATTTTCCATTAAAGATGATGGCGACGTCGTCTGCGTATGCCACGACCTTACAACCTCCTCCCTCCAGAATCCGCAGTAGTTTATTTACTGCGATATTTCACAAGAGGGGTGATAGTACACCTCCTTGCGGGGTGCCTCTGTTAACTAGTCTAGTCTGGGTTGAGGTCCCTAGTGTGGCTGTGACCATTCTGCTTATCAGCAATTTATGGATTAGTCTCACCATTGGCGGCTCAACCCCTAGTTCTGTGAGAGATTCTGTTATAGCGGTGGGAAGCACGTTATTGAAGGCTCCCTCCATATCCAGGAAGGCGATCAGTGTGTATTCCTTGATGTTGAGTGATTTCTCGATGCTGTTTACCACCAAGTGTAGCGCCGATTCGGTTGACTTACCTTTGGTGTAAGCGTGTTGTGCTTCTGATATTTGTGTTGGGTCTACGGTGGCCCTTATGTGTAGGCTTATCATTCTTTCAAAGCTCTTAAGCAGGAATGATGTTAGGCTTATTGGCCTAAAATCCTTTGCTGTGGTGTGAGTGGCTTCCCTGCCTTGGGAATGAAAACCACCTTTGTTTCTTGCCATGCTGTTGGTAGTTCTCCTACCGCCAGGATGGATTGGAAGATTTTTTTCAACCAGTTTATGGCTATTTGTCCTGCTTGCTGGATGTGAGCCGGTGTTATCCCGTCTGGTCCCGGCGATTTGTACGGTTTGAAACTATGAATGGACCATTTCATGTTGCGGTCTGGTAGGAGTGGATCTATTTCGATTCCCTCTCCTGTTCCTCTTTCAGGTGGATGACCTGCTTGTTGGCTCCCCGGGAAGTGAGCGTCTAGGAGCAGGTCCAAGGACTCTTTACTGGAGTCTGACCATGATCCATCTGCTTTTTGAAGATAGCCCAAAGGCGCGGCTGTCTTAGAAAGTATTTTCCTGAGCCTAGCGGCATCAGTTGTTTTTTCTATGTCAGAGCAGAAGGTCTGCCATGCCGTTCCTTTTGCTCTTCTAATGGCCTTTTTGTAAGAGGCTAGTTCAAACAAGTAGTTCAGCCAATTGGTGTCCTCATTTCCCGCTTTTGCTCTGTTAAACAGGCATCTGCAGTTGGTTCTGAGGATAGATAGTTGTTGGGTCCACCAGGGGGGTTTTTTCCTTCCTCTTGGTTTCTCTGTGGGGCATGCCACTTTGAAGGCAGTGTTGCATGCCTCTGTGAACTTGTATACTGTTTCGTCCAGCTCATGTGGGTTTGTGATGCTTTCTGACGGTTCCATGGGGAGGATATTCGTCAGAACTTCTTTGTACCTGTGCCAGTCTGCTCGTCTGGGGTTGGCGAAGCTGACCGGCAAGGGCGAATCAAGGGACAATACGGTTTCTATGAATCTATGGTCCGAGAAGGAGTGCTCGTCAGAGACTGCCCAGTTTTTGACTGCGCCTACGAGTGAATCTGATACCAAGGTTAGATCTATGATCGTTTGGCAAGCTTAAGTTATGAAAGTAGGGGCATTGCCCCTATTGCATAAAAATAGGTTCGAATTTAGAATAAAATCAAAAAGAGACTCACCTCTGTCGTTGTTGTTAGGGCAACCCCACTGGGTGTGATGGGCGTTGGCGTCACAGCCTATTACCAATCCGTACTTGAGCTTTTCGCATTCCTCTGCCAGTCCTCTGACCAGCGCATCTAGGGGGTTTTCTTTCTCAAAGGCCAAATAGGCCGATAGAACCCTTATAGAGCCACTCTGCTGCTCCAGGCTTACTGCGGTGTTGTCTCCGTTGCTGTAATTGCGAAGTAGAAATATACTAAGATGCCTTTTGGCTAATATGCAGGTTCGAATTTTACCTTCTTTGGGGTCAAGCATAAGCTTGTATTCCTTTGATCCTAGTCCAGCAACCTTGCCTCCTACCACCCAAGGTTCCTGTACGAGGACTAGGTCGGCTCCGCCTTCTGTCAGGCAAAGCAGAAGTGCAGCAGATGCTGCTTTACTGTGGTGAAGGTTTATTTGTAGAAGTCTTAGTGACATCTACAGCTTCAACCTCCACCACAGTGACGTCGGCCTCCTCTGTGTCGCTGAGGTCCACGTCCTCGATTGCCGGTCCGAGCGCACGCATCTCTCTGCTCAGCGACGATTCGGTAGAGTAGCCGTCCTCCGGCCCACCAGGTGCCTCCAACTCCTCAGCAAGCACCTGCTCGGCTGGGTTGCCGGCAGAGCTGCTAGCGGCGTTGGAGTCGCCCTTATACACTTTGATGTGTATCGCACTGAACCCGAAGTTCAGCACTCCACGAGCAGTCTCGATCGGAGCTACTGACTCCTTGTTCAGGACCAAAACCGCCTGGTTGACATCCCCTTCATGCTCCTCCACCTTGACGACTTTCCAGTCCTTCGTGGGGAGGTGCGGGTTGCATTGTTGCAACATCAAGAGGATGTCCTCCGGCGTCTTGATCGCTGCTGGAATCCAGATCCTGGCTCGGGGTCTACTGGGGACATCGCACCAGTCAAGCGCAACGATGTTCGCCCCTTCGTAAACCTCGCCGAGCTTGCTTTTCGCCTCTTTGTACATGTCAGCCGACCGCTGACTGTCGCATGCTACCACCTTGACGCTGCCCTGGTACCAGCCCGCGTCCATGCAACAGTGCGAGGTGCCTGGCTTCTCTCGTACCATGCGCAGGCAAATGAGGGAAAGGTGGGACTCCACTGCATTCCACTTGTTTCTAGGGATCCTGCTCTCCGGATTTCCCCTGTCAATCAGGCCGAGTAGTACACGATTCTTCGTGATTTCGGCGAAAGAGACCGATGGCTGGATCTTTGATCTCTTCGCCGATGGCCCGGGTAGTTCGAGGGATCGCTGCCTTTTCGCCTGAGTCGCCTCTTGAGTGGGCTTTTCCTGCCCGTAGTTTGGGAGCACCTTCCTTGCCCACTCTACCTTCTTTAGCCATTCAGGCGAAGGCGTGGCAACGGTGCTCCTGGTGTGTGAGCGCAGAGTCTGGGCGGCAGTCCGCCTTTCTGCGTATGTATACTTTGCACCAGCGGGTGGCCCGAGCGCCTTGGCAGTGCCTACCGTTGCTTTCGGCGCAGATGCGCACGTCGCGGAGGCGTTTGCGGTTGGCTTTCTGCCACCCATCATCCCCAGTTTGGGATGCGGCCCTTTCTGGGCCGTGCTGGTATGGAAGGTGGAACCAGTGTTCGTCTTATCCATGGGTTTTTTAAGAGTACCCGTCTCTGTGTTTTCTGTTGTGTTGTTTGTTTTCTTGATATGTTCCATAATTTGGTCCCACGAGTTGCGGAGAAGGGGAAAAGTCCGCCCGGACAGAGATCCGCGATGCCCGGGTAAGGCGGTAGTTAGAACAGGGGGTCGCCATGTCCCTGAGCACACCGTTTGAGACTGGGCTATTTTTGATCCGGGCCCCCAGCCAGGCTGACTCTTGGCACGGTCCGTATTACACCGTAGTCCGGCCCGGAGTGAGATGTTGTTTGGGAGGGAGTTGGGTAGGTGTTGTGTTGGGAGTGGGTTTGTGTAAAGCAACTATTTAGATGCGGCTGAACAACTCGCATCGTCGGTATTGCTTCGTTGCAAAATACCCGCTGGCTGTCCGGGACTGTTTATTTACTGGGGTTTCCGTCCACGGTACCGTGTTTGACTTATCCCACCAGCTTATTCACAGTTGACCTTGAGGGAGGTCGTCCGCTATCCGCAACCTGCGACCCGCTCGGTTGCCCCAGCTAGGCGACTTTGGGACCATCTCACAAGTTCCTCAGCCGAGATAAGTGGGGAATGTGAGGAGTTGAATAACTCCCCACAAATAGAAGCAGCAGCAGATGGCCGGCCGCTTACCACTAACGGCGCGGCGAGGAGAGTTTGGAGACCAAGTATGGAGAGCGAGAGAGTTTGGAGACCAAGGATGGAGATCGAGAGAGTTTGGAGACCAAGGACGAAGAGCGAGAGAGTTTGGAGACCAAGCATGGAGAACGAGAGAGAATGGAGACCTTGCGGGCAAGGCAAGAGTGCCGTGTGCAAATCCAGGATAACGGAACTCCACCGGACTTTGGACTCTCCCGTGAACTTTGGACCGGGAGAGGAAGTGCCACATCTCGGCAGTGGAGCGGCACACAGGCGTGCCACAAGCATCACGGGAATCAGCGGGACTGCAGCAGTGGACGGAGCATCGATTGAAAGCGGTTCGTGAAGGACAAGTGGGTCAACCAGGAGGCACGGACTTTGGACCCAGAGTGGAGAGATCCTGCGGGCCGTGCGCAAAGGGGAAATATCGGTTGTGAGGAGTTGAATAACTCCCCACAAATAGAAGCAGCAGCAGACGGCCGGCCACTTACCAGTTATGCGGCGAATTCGTGTAGTAACGGCGCGGCGAGGAGAGTTTGGAGACCAAGGACGGAGAGCGAGAGAGTTTGGAGACAAAGCATGGAGAACGAGAGAGAATGGAGACTTCGCGGGCAAGGCAAGAGTGCCGTGTGCAAAACCAGGATAACGGAACTCCACCGGACTTGGGACTCTCCCGTGAACTTTGGACCGGGAGAGGAAGTGCCACATCTCGGCAGTGGAGCGGCACACAGGCGTGCCACAAGCATCACGGGAATCAGCGGGACTGCAGCAGTGGGCGGAGCATCGATTGAAAGCGGTTCGTGAAGGACAAGTGGGTCAACCAGGAGGCACGGACTATGGACCCAGAGTGGAGAAATCCAGCGGGCCGTGCGCAAAAGGGAAATAACGGTTCCCGGAAGCCCTATATAAGGCCGCAGAGCGCTGGCAGCTGAATCGGGATTAGGACATCAGGAATCTCCGAATTGAGACACAGGTGGCTGAGTTCTGGAAGGCATCACGCGGCTAAGTCAAGGCGTTTGTTTTCTAACTTTGTCACGACCACACCCTGGCGAGTCGCCCGGCGGGTCTGTCAGAGACAAGCAAAAGAGTCCTACGACGAAAAGCTGTCAGCTTGGGGAGGAAAGTTGTCTGCGACCCAGCGTACCTTGCCCAACCAAGCAGGACCTGGCGTGACGGACGAGCGGTAGATCGATTTGCGGTTTCAAGAGGCGGCAGCCTGGAGAGCCCTGCGATCACCGGCGAAGTTCCCGAGCAGCGACCACCCAGCTCCCCGAGCGCCAGAACAACGAGATACTGGTCAGAAGACAGCGCAGAGGACCTCGACAGCGACGCCAGCAGACATTTCCGGCAGCCACGTTACCATCGCCGCGCGGAGCTCATTGGGGAGCGCAGGAGCGTCGCGGACGTCACGCATTAGGGTGAAGCCGGGTGGAACGTTCGTCTGCGCTAGGCGTAAAGCGAAGTGAACCGCTAGACAGCCTCCTGGCGGCAGCCTTGACTGTCAGCGCGAACTGAACAAGAACCTAGCGGGACCGTCCGGGACAGAGCAAGGGACATATATTGCCTCGAAGGGCGTCGGCCTGGAGAGCAAGGCTTGTTCACCCTAGTCTGAGAACGGTGACGCTTCCCTAAGCCCACAAGGCCGATTTGTCTGCGGGTCTAAGGCGCAACAAGCGACCCCGAGGCAACGCGACGGCAAGCAAGCAGAGGCGGCCACTACGAGCGTCCCGAGACCCAGGATCCAGAGGAGGACGAGTCAACGCGTCGAGAAGCCAGAAAGAGGAGCGCCAGCAGCCGGCGGAACCAGAGCCAAGAGATACCGAAGCCATCCCAGCCACACACCCGCTGTACTAATACCACGAGAATAAATCCCACTGTTACCATTTGAACCCTTTGTTTGCTCACTGATCTACGGGCAATCACGTCATAAAAATTTGGTGGGACGAACGCACAATCTTCTGAGCTAGCCGCACGAATCTCGTAGCGAGCAGACACACAAAATCAGTTCGTTACATCTGGCGCCCAACGTGGGGCGCTTGGCAGTCACTGGACATTTGTTATTTTATTGTTTTACTACCAAATAACCAGATAATCCGCAGCAATGACGGCCGTGGAGCCAGGGACGAAGAAGATGCGCATCTCGAAGAAGAGCAAATCGGCGTGGCGCAAGACAGACATCCAGGATGTAGAGCAGTTCCTCGAAGATCAGCGCCAGGAGGAGCGCATTGGCACTTTCACGGACAAGCAGGATGAGGATCTGTTCGTTTTGGACACCAGCGCAGATAAACCAGCCAAGGCCGCCGTCCTGAGTGTGAAGCAAAAGAGGAAGCTGAATGCCAAGAAACCGATGAGGAGCCACCAGGCGCTGGAGAACACATCCAAGGTGCAGGATCCCATTGCCAAGCGCAACAATGTGCGTTAAAAGAAGAACGGACGCAACATCGCAACACCAAGCCGCGTCATCGCCAGGCCAACAGCGATCGCGCCCTGTACTACGAGAAGCTGGAGCAGCGACTGGCGGACAAGAAGAGCAAGAATCTGGCCGTCGAGAAGGACATTTGGGAGGAGGTGGACTTCCGCGACGCGATTCCGGGACTAAAGGACAAGAAGGGCAGGATCAGTCGCGAACTGGCCCTGCACACAGCAGGGAATATTGGCAAAAAGGTGGTCAAAATGCACGCCAGTCTGCACCACAAAACAACCAAGGACAAGAAATTCGAGCTTCCGCATCCAGGCATGAGCTACAATCCCGCGCCAGAGGACCACCAAGATCTTATTTCGAAGATTGTGGAACGCGAGGAGGGCATCATCAAGAAGGAGCAGCACCTGAAGTGCGTGACCACCAGCATGTTCTCCGAGGAAAGGGACCGGCGTCGTCTCCAGGAGATGAGCCAGGGCATGGAGGAGGAGGAGGAGCAGGAGGAGGGCCAGCAAGATGAGGCTGGTCAGGGCAACGGAGAGAAGCCGGAAGAGAATGTGGATAAGCCCTACCACACAGTTAACGCTCCTGTGGAGAACAAAAAGAAGAGCAAGCAAGCCCGTCGCAAGGAGCTCAAGCAGAAGGAACTGGCACGCCAAACAGAGCTCAAGAGGAAGCTAAAGCCACAGACTGCTTATCTAATACGCATCAAGTCGATCACGAGGAGTCAAACCTTCAAGATCAGTTAAAGTACCAAATAAACAGTCAGTCAAGCAAATAATCTACGAGGGAGCTACAACCAAGCGAGTCGTCGGAAGCAGCGCCGTGGGAAGCATACAAGGAGCAAGATCGCCACGTCGAGACGTTCGGGATTAGGACATCAGGAAACTCCGAATTGAGACACAGGTGGCTGAGTTCTGGAAGGCATCACGCGGCTAAGTCAAGGCGTTTCTTTTCTAACATTGTCACGACCACACCCTGGCGAGTCGCCCGGCGGGTCTGTCAGAGACAAGCAAAAGAGTCCTACGACGAAGAGCCGTCAGCTTGGGGAGGAAAGTTGTCTGCGACCCAGCGTACCTTGCCCGACCAAGCAGGACCTGGCGTGACGGACGAGCGGTAGATCGATTTGCGGTTTTAAGAGGCGGCAGCCTGGAGAGCCCTGCGATTACCGGCGAAGTTCCCGAGCAGCGACCGCTCAGCTCCCCGAGATACTGGTACCGCCAGAACAACGAGATACTGGTCAGAAGACAGCGCAGAGGACCTCGACAGCGACGCCAGCAGACATTTCCGGCAGCCACGTTACCATCGCCGCGCGGAGCTCATTGGGGAGCGCAGGAGCGTCGCGGACGTCACGCATTAGGGTAAAGCCGGGTGGAACGTTCGTCCGCTCTAGGCGTAAAGTGAAGTGAACCGATCACTATTATGTCATCCGATGACATCTCGGGGCCAATTACTTGGTCAAAAACTCGCTGAAACGTTGCCGACGCCGAGTGTAGTCCGAACGGCATTACCCTCCACTGAAACAGACCTTTGCCTGGTACCGTGAACGCCGTATACTGCCTGCTACTCTCTTCCAGTGGGATTTGCCAGTATCCATCCTTCAGGTCCAAACTGCTGATGTAAGTTCGTTACATCTGGCGCCCAACGTGATTGTCCCAACAGTGAGAACAGCACAGTAAAAATGGGAAAGAAGTGGATTTACCGCCTCAAGAAGGAAGACTTCGCCCATGTCGCACAGAGGCTCAACGTCGCCCTGGAGGGCAGGCAAGACGACATGAGGAAGGCACTATCGGAATACTACTCCGAAACAGAGAACGATCTACAACTCGTCGACATCTGGGCCGAGCTGGAGGCGACATACTACGACAGAGCCGTCCCAAGCATTACGTTAACGAACGCTGAAGGAGACAACCTGGTGGCAAGCCTGAGCATTGACAACATGCAGAAAGAGGCCCACAGGAGAGAATCAAGCCGAGAAAAGAAAGCAGCAGCGTTGATCCCGAGACCAAGCCAGTCGGACTATGCAAAGGTCGCTAAGCAGGTCCGCGAAAGGTCGTTCAGGTTCGACGGGGCGGAAAAACTATTTGAGTTCCTGGAGCAGGTAGAATGGGCCGCCAACACGTACGGTTTGGACCTTGATATGATCCCTCGAGCGATGCTTGAGTTGCTAAAAGGAAGGGCCTTGAAATGGTTCATCGCCAACAATAAGCAATGGAGAACTTGGGCAGAATTCATTTAAAGCTTCCACACATATTTCCTGCCAAGAGACTTCTTCACCAGGCTGGCGGACCAGGTCCGGCAAAGGAAGCAAGGCTTCAGCGAGTCGTTCAAGGACTACATGATCGACATGCAGACGATGGTGAGGCCACTTAACTATTCTACGAAAGAGACGTTAAGGGTCATTAAAGAGAACTGCACCCCAAGCCTACGAATGTTCTTAAGAGCATACAAAGTGTCGGACCTGGACACGCTAATGATCCTAGCCGATGAGTACGAAGAACTTGAAAAGGAACGGGAAGTCTTCGCACAGAAGAACAAGTTCTCAAAGACAAAGTCGGCGTCACCAACACAGGTGACATGCAGGAGATGCGAGGAGGTAGATAACCAGGACACACGAGGAAACGACCAATGGTCACCACCACACCAAGCCAGACGACAGCAGGCAACAGACGCACCACGCGGAGGCCATTGGGCACCACCCCCACAGCAACAGAGACAGCCAAACAATACCTTGTGGAGGCCGCCAAGCAACACACAGAGGCCACCCATATCACAGACCCGCAGGAGGCCTGTCGGAAATGCGGTGGGAACGGACACTGGGCTAGAGGATGTCGAAACCAGCGGCTGCTGTTTTGCTGGATATGCGGCAAGGTGGGTGTCAGGAGCGTCGATTGCTGCCAACGATCGGGAAATGGCCAGCGATCTCAGCCGCAGAGAGGCGAGCGGGGATCGCACAATGCCACCTCTCCAAACTAACGGGCAAGCTAATCGAGGAGGAGCAGCAGTTGTCCGCAGCTGAGATGATTGGTGGGAACATCTACAAAGCCACAATCGACACCGGAGCAACGGCAAGCTTCGTGAGCGAAGAATTGGCGGACAATATTGCTGCTCTAGGAAAGATTACAAAGACGAGACGGCAAGTTAGGTTGGCAGATGGAAGGTGCGGCGGAATTGATGCGCCGCTCGAGGTGGAGGTCAAATTCGGCAACAAACAAGTTACCATGAGCCTGTTGATTTTACCCGGAGTAGTGGATCCATTAGTGTTGGGATGGAACTTCCTGAAACAAGTCGGAACCGAGATAAGGTGTGCTGGACACGAGATAATAATACCAGCCAGGAACCGACACACTGGATGGCTTGAGGAGAAGCTATCAGTAGCAGTCGTTCAACAAGTAAACGAGTTGGACGATACTACAGCGTTCCTTGAAGCAGAGCTGGCAGACTTCAGCACAATGACGGGAACATCGAATATGGCAGAACACCAGATCAAAATGAAGGATGACAAGCCAATCAAGCAGAGATACTACACCAAGAACCCAAAAATTCAAGGGGAAATCAACGTAAAGGTGGTCGAGCTTCTCCAAATAGGGTTCATAGAGCATTCAAAGAGCCCATACAGCTCCCCCATCGTGATGGTGAAAAAGAAGACAGGCAAGTGGAGACTGTGTGTCGACTTCAGGCAGATCAACGCGAAGTCAGTTCAGGATGCCTACCCAATGCCTCGCATAAACTACATCCTGGACCAACTAAGGGAAGCGCGGTAAATCAGCAGTTTGGACCTGAAGGATGGATACTGGCAAATCCCACTGGAAGAGAGTAGCAGGCAGTATACGGCGTTCACGGTACCAGGCAAAGGTCTGTTTCAGTGGAGGGTAATGCCGTTCGGACTTCACTCGGCGTCGGCAACGTTTCAGCGAGTTTTGGACCAAGTAATTGGCCCCGAGATGTCATCCTGGTAAGCGAATGCGTGAGGTGACATCTCAGGTGACATACCAGGTTGACATAACAGTGATCGGTCGCACGCTGGAAGAACAAAAAAGGCGCCTCGATAGGCGATCGATTGGCACTGGACGATAGTGCGATCGATGGGCACACGAAAATGAAAATATCGGCCAAGGTGGAAATATCGCAACAAGCAGGTGGCAACGCTGCACCGTCGGTATCGATATGCGAATAAACATCGATCACGCACGAATGGTGTGACCAGGCGGAGGAAACATGGAAAGGAGTGAGACGCAGCAACGAGCAGCGAGCAGGGGATCGATAGCCCATGATTATCGATGTCCCAGTGGAAACACGGGAAATATCGGCGCGGGAGATTTAAAGTTGCTACGAGGAGGATGACCAGCGCTGTGGAAACTCAAGGGAGTTAAGAGCGTCGAGGGAGCATCGAGGGAGCAACGAGGGAGCGCCGCGGGAATCACAAGGACTCGAAGGCTAGGACATGCAAGGAAACGCCGGAGAGTAGAAACAAGTTTTAAATGTTTCCCGAAGTAAGGGGGGAATGTGAGGAGTTGAATAACTCCCCACAAATAGAGCAGCCGCATACCAGTTATGCGGCGAATTCGCGTAGTAACGGCGCGGCGAGGAGAGTTTGGAGACCAAGGATGGAGAGCGAGAGAGTTTGGAGACCAAGGATGGAGATCGAGAGAGTTTGGAGACCAAGGACGGAGAGCGAGAGAGTTTGGAGACAAAGCATGGAGAACGAAAGAGAATTGAGACTTCGAGGGCAAGGCAAGAGTGCCTTGTGCAAAACCAGGATAACGGAACTCCACCGGACTTTGGACTCTCCCGTGAACTTTGGACCGGGAGAGGAAGTGCCACATCTCGGCAGTGGAGCGGCACACAGGCGTGCCACAAGCATCACGGGAATCAGCGGGACTGCAGCAGTGGGCGGAGCATCGATTGAAAGGGGTTCGTGAAGGACAAGTGGGTCAACCAGGAGGCACGGACTTTGGACCCAGAGTGGAGAGATCCAGCGGGCCGTGCGCAAAAGGGAAATAACGGTTCCCGGAAGCCCTTTATAAGGCCGCAGAGCGCTGGCAGCTGAATCGGGACTAGGACATCAGGAATTTCCGAATTGAGACACAGGTGGCTGAGTTCTGGAAGGCATCACGCGGCTAAGTCAAGGCGTTTGTTTTCTAACTTTGTCACGACCACACCCTGGCGAGTCGCCCGGCGGGTCTGTCAGAGACAAGCAAAAGAGTCCTACGACGAAGAGCCGTCAGCTTGGGGAGGAAAGTTGTCTGCGACCCAGCGTACCTTGCCCGACCAAGCAGGACCTGGCGTGACGGACGAGCGGTAGATCGATTTGCGGTTTCAAGAGGCGGCAGCCTGGAGAGCCCTGCGATTACCGGCGAATTTCCCGAACAGCGACCGCCCACCCGAGATACTGGTACCGCCAGAACAACGAGATACTGGTCAGAAGACAGCGCAGAGGACCTCGACAGCGACGCCAGCAGACATTTCCGGCAGCCACGTTACCATCGCCGCGCGGAGCTCATTGGGGAGCGCAGGAGCGTCGCGGACGTCAGACATTAGGGTGAAGCCGGGTGGAACGTTCGTCTGCGCTAGGCGTAAAGCGAAGTGAACCGCTAGACAGCCTCCTGGCGGCAGCCTTGACTGTCAGCGCGAACTGAGCAAGAACCTAGCGGGACCGTCCGGGACAGAGCAAGGGACAGGTATTGCCTCGAAATGCGTCGGCCTGGAGAGCAAGGCTTGTTCACCCTAGTCTGAGAACGGTGACGCTTCCCTAAGCCCACAAGGCCGATTTGTCTGCGGGTCTAAGGCGCAACAAGCGACCCCGAGGCAACGCGTCGGCAAGCAAGCAGAGGCGGCCACTACGAGCGTCCCGAGACCCAGGATCCAGAGGAGGACGAGTCAACGCGTCGAGGAGCCAGAAAGAGGAGCGCCAGCAGCCGGCGGAACCAGAGCCAAGAGATACCGAAGCCAGCCCAGCCACACACCCGCTGTACTAATACCACGAGAATAAATCCCACTGTTACCATTTGAACCCTTTGTTTTCCCACTGATCTACGGGCAATCACGTCATATAAATTTGGTGGGACGAACGCACAATCTTCTGAGCTAGCCGCACGAATCTCGTAGCGAGCAGACACACAAAATCAGTTCGTTACAGTATACAAATAGAATAGAATTAGAAAACTAGAACTAGAAAAATAGTTGACAACAAAAAACGATATTACCAGGTCCCGACACCTCTATCATAAACTTGAATCAGAAATTAAATGGAAAGACGCTCCTATGCTAGCTAATGATGCTTTCGAAATATGTTACAATATTAATACGGGATGGAACAAATGAATGCTTTAAAATTAATTCAACATCTGAGAAAGATTACATTGTGAGAACTATTTTACATCTTTCTATGGGAACCAAGCGAAAATCTGCGTTTGGAACGAAGATTAAAAAGCAGCATGTTACTTACAGAGGGATGGAGTAAAAAAATTAATTATATACAAATATACATAAAATATAATTAATAATGAATTTAATGAAATATATTTACAATAATAAAATATATACAAAAATATTGAATGATCCTACAAATTTTGTAACTGACTGTAATTAAAACTCCATTGTACCTGGAGGGGAAGTATTTTATTTAATGTCCTTGGGTCTTGGGCATGTGACTTTGATGACGGTCAGGTAATGATAGTTCACTGCAAGTGTGTTTGGCTAACACATCTTAGAAACTTTAACTTGTGTACTTTGATAGTTCTTAATAAGAGACTATAGCGACTCAAAATACTTGTATACATTTAGTTACCATCTAAAACCAAGTACTTTACAGATATTATACAGATAAAAAATCAAGTACTGTACAGGTACTACACAAAAAGTAACCATCCAAAAACAAGACTAAAAAGAAAGTAACCATCAAAATACTGCTAGGTAACAACTAAATACAACGAGTCCAACGTGTCAAGTCTATGTCGGTATGACTACTACTCTAAAAAATTGTATATCTCTGGATAATCTTCAAAGTCAATACCTATAAAATTCTGGCTGAAGCAGTGGAGACGAAATTTCTACGGGATCCCCACTTAAAATTTGTCTGTACCATTAAAAAATCTGTTGGGATTGGCTGAGGATTATAAAAAAGTTTCGTTAAATTGTAAACACGAACTAGTGTTGATGCTAACTAAGAATCTTGGTGAATCTTGAACAAACCAGAAATGAACAAACTTTTAAACTGGAAATTACGAATAAAATCTGGAAAATTCCCCATGCAACTCTGATCGATCGCATTCCAGAGTTCGGATTTATATGTTAACCCCAAATTAGGGTATGGGAGTCAACACAGCTGAAATGTGAAATTGTCGGCTAACCGCGAAAAACCAAGATTTGCCATAATTGGATTTACACTAAATGGAGAACTTAACACAAATAACTTATCAAACTTGAGAGTTCACTTGAATTCTGAGTCATATCCATAATAATCGGAATGTTGATTTTAGTAAGATTTAGTATGCTCATTTATATGAAATGTATACAAGATTTCAATGTAGTTACTATAATCGTGAATCACAACCATTTTTGACCCCAAATGAATTTAAATTGAAGACCCCTATTATTGTGGTTGATCTTTCATATCAAAATGAATCAGTAAAAATTGGTCCTATTGATGTGAGAATTTCAATAGAACTAAAGACACCAAGTCATGAAAATACCCAAGCTTACTGTCTCCTCATACAAGATCGTTTAGTTGAATATAACCCACTAAACGGACTAGTACAACGAGTTGTTTAACATTAGAAAAATGTTGAAAGATACTGTTTCGATTGATGTTCAAGTTTTCTTTGATAATAATAATAATTTAATTCTAAAGGAAATTGGAATTGTATTCGAAAAAGATCCAAACTTGAATAATAGTTTTTTAATAGAACCACCATATGATTTTACTTTGCTAAATACAAAATCTCGAAAGACTGCAATTTGGTTAACCAATACACATCACAAAATTTTTTGGAACGATGGAGAAAATAGTTTTCCACAAACTCGAAAGTATCTAAGGACAATTACAAGCGGAAAACAAATTATTTGTAAAGGTGTGGAAAATAAACGATTTCTACAAGCGTTTTTTGGGAGTCGTCAGCTCATTAATGTCGAGGAAATGGGCTGTCCGTCATTAAACAGGTTTAAAGGAAACCGGTTTCCCTATTGTGAAACACACCTTAAGGGCGGGGTTCGTGCTCTTAACAATGAATACATTATTTTGACATTTTTTAAAAGTAGCTTCAAAACATTAAAATAATTTTTATACATTATTTTAAAGTTGAGACTAGATGTGTAAAGATGTGCAAGAAAACAAAATTAACCAAATTAAGTTTCATAAAGAAATTGACCAATTTATTGAACAATTTAAAGGAGAGATAATTGGTCAGCATTTTCAATACCTTCTAAACACAAAAACTATGTTCATGAATCGAGGTGGACATGACCTCAAAACTACGAATTATGGTGAACACTTTACATTTTGTAATCCAGAAATGACGTCGGAAACGTGCGCCTGCTTCTTCGATGCAAATCGCCGAAATCAAAGCAGAAAATTAATTTCTATATATAACAAAAATTTTCGCAATACCAAAATAAATTAATAAATGTATTATTATGGTACAAAATAAACTTCTGACATTTTATTTCGAGTTAAAATTACAGGTACGGAGAATGGAAAATATTTCCTTGACTGAGATATGTCGGCTACTTGCGAGTTGTTGCGCGGTCGTGATTTCAACCCCTATTATGGGAACGTATTAGAGCTAGCACTCAGCCGTGAGGTCGTTGGCGTGAGGCTCATGATTTTGTCAATGGGCGTGCGCCTTCAGACTTGTGCATGTGTCCCTTTTATTCCGGTCAGGTAATAGACATGTGCGCACGTTCGGGTAGCTCTTGCTTGAATCCCTTTTATGATATGTTTATGACCCGTTTGTAAACATTCTGGGGCGAAAAAAAAATGTCTGTTTGAAAATATTCGAAATCTGAGAATCATGAACTTGTGGGATTTATTTTATTGGGGTTCTTTTGATTTCTACAATCATAAGAAACGTTATTCCCCAACATGATCGGCCATGTCCCTCTAAGGCAACCAGCTTTAGATGTTTTGGGCTTGCGACCTTTCTCACGTGCACAGCAACACCTGCTGAATATTAATTGCTGATAATGAGGAAAAGGATACATGATCAATATTGTCACATGGGGACGTGAGGAAAGTGTGCGACCTTTCTCCCGTGTACAGCAACACCTGCTGAATATTAATTGCTGATAGTGAGGCAAAAAGGTCACGTGATCACTATTGTCACATGGTGGTGTGGGGTTGGGGGGCAATTTAGTATACTCTTTATGGATATGATCGTGACATTTTTATGACATCTAAACCCCTTAAAATCAGATAATTTATGGATTATGCTAATTGTCCCAGAACCCGCATACATTAATGAAGAGGCGGGGGCCATTAATATGTTAATTAGTGAGAGGCGGGGGTCATTAATATGCTAATTAGTAAACGTATAACGTTAAAAAGCGTTAACTTTAAAAACGTATCACGAAGTTACAAAATTTCCAAAGTTTGAGTAAGTGACCGGGATGTTTACGTTTGGTAGTGATGTAGCATAGTCTGCAGATTTCTGTGACGTAGAAAAGTGGACGGCGTGTGGCTGAGTCGGGTGGATAACATTTCGCTGTGACGTAGCAAAGTGCATGTTGTGTAGTTGGTTGTTATCTTTTGCCTTATGATCACAGGTGTGGCTGTGCACGTGAGAAAGGTCGCACACCCAAAATATTCAAGGGTTGTTATCTTAGAATAACATATCCGATCATGTTTGGGAATAATATTTCCTATGATTGTAAAACTAATTTAGAAATCAACAGAACGCCAATAAAATAATTCTCACAAGTTAATGATTCTTAGATGTGTAATATTTTCAAAAACACACATTTTTGTTTTTTTGGCTCAGAACGTTTAACTGGTAAATTGTCTGAGATTCTCTCCTTTTCACAAATGGGACATAAACATTACGTGGGCATACTAGTGCCCGAGTCCCGATATGGACTTGCGCCGAGGGAGAGGTGTGCCTTTTCCAGCATAAGCTACGTCGTATTTGGGTCGTGGGATCTTGGTAAGCCTCTCTCCTGTCCAACATAACGAGTATAAATATTTAAAGTGCCTGGAACATAATAATAGAACGCAATACGATCGGGCTGTGTTTCGGCCATTTTCCCTCCCCTTTACACATTCGTGTGCCAATGGCCGCGCAATACGATCCCCTATTGTCAAGGTTGTCTGTTGAAAGTTAAGTCATCGTTCTTGACCTACTCCACTTCTCGCCTCAGCACACCCCCTTGATAAAGTTCTAGCACTTCATGGTTTTTATTTTTTTTTTACATTATAAATTTATTGGGTAATATATATGTGGGGTTTTTATTATTTGTAAAGTGTATAAGTTTAAGTATTTATTTAAATTTTTAAATATGGTATGTCACAATGTGAGTATAATTAAGACCGTCGTCGCGTCGTTTTGCTTTTCACATAAGCACGTCTTCTTTGGATCAGATCTCGTCAAATACTGCCTCTACTTGTCGTTATCGTCTTATCGTCGTTGTTCTCGTCCTTTACTTCTTTTGGGTCGTCTTCTTCTGGAATGTGTGTTACTGCTCGTCGTTCTCGTTGTCTAGATCGACGAATGTTTCGTCGTTGTCATCGTGGGTGGGCCATGGCTTGAGATATTCGGCACAGGCTGAAGAAATTTTTGGACCGCCTGAGTTGCCGACTTTCTAGACATCGTAGGCGTTGTTGTGCTTGACTTTCGTGATTTGGTAAGGACCCAAAAACTTCGGCTTTAATTTGAGACCTCCGCCAAATTGTGTGCGCTTTATGGCTACCATGTCGCCAACGTTGTAAAGCCTTGCTGGTTTGCTTAGCAGATTATACGTCTTTTTGTTTTCCGTTTGAAGCTTTAAAATTTGTGATTTTGCTTTTAGCCTTAGATCGTTTCGAGAGTCCTGAAACAGCGCTATGGTTTCGTTGTTGATTAGCTCACGGAGCTGTTGGTCATCTTTGTTTCTCATTTTGACACCGATTAGAAGCTCGAAAGGTGTGGCGTTGATACTTCTCGAGAAAGTAGAGTTGATGGCTTGTTGAACTCGATCAACGTGTCTGTACCATTTAGTAGGATCATCCACACTGAGTTTTGACAAAACTGGGATAATTATGGCATTGAGTCGCTCCACTTGTCCGTTAACCCGTGGCAGGCCTGTCGTAGACTTGACTACCTTTATATTTTCATCGTCGCAATACTGTAGAAAATCTTGGGCTAAGAAAGCTGAACCTCGATCCGAAATGATACAAGCTGGGTTACCAAACACATTACTTTGTCCTCGTAGCTTTGTAATGACTTCGGTTGCGGTCGTTGACTTTGTAGGATAAAGCCAGCAGAACTTCGTAAAAGAATCGATGACGGCGAGTATGTGTTTGTAATTCTTGTAATTCTTGTAGAATCTAGTGGACCTAAGAAGTCGATGTGGTAGGTGTGCAATGGAAAGTCTTCTTTGTGCAATGGATGCAGCCAGCCCTCCTGCTTGCCACGCTTGCGGTTGCTTAAAATGCACGGAATACAGCAGTCGATGAATTTCTTGATTTTTTCGTCAATGTTTTGGATGAAATATTCATTGTAAATCAATTCCTTCGTCTTTTTGACGGCGAAATGTCCTCGTTCGTGTGCTCTGGCTATGATCTGTCTTTCCATGTCTCTGGGAACAACAAGAAGTTCTGCGTCGTTGAAAATCTTGTATAAGATTCCGGACTTAAGAAAATAGTCGTCGTAGGGTGAGTCAGAGTCTTCGATAATTTTGCAGATAGCCTTCAAGTGTTCGTCCTTTTCTTGAGCTTGTTTAAAGCCAAGGGCTAGGGAGTCGTCAACGATGGTCATTATTGGGTATCTGGAGAGAGCGTCAACGTGCTTCATACGTGTACCTGAAGGGTGTTCGACTTTATAGTCGTACTCTTGAAGCAATAATACCCAACGTGCCACTCTAGTGCACAGACTTTGCTTGTCCAGCGTCTTGGTGAACGCATTGCAATCGGTGACAATCTTGAATGGGATGCCAAGGAGATAAACTCTGAACTTGGTTATAGCTTCGATGATCGCTAGCACCTCTAATTCGTAGCTGGAATATTTACGCTGCGCATCCGTTGTTTTCCTACTCATAAAGTAGACTGGGTGAAATTGGCCGTCGTCAGCTGATTTCTGCAAAAGCACGGCGCCAAACCCGTCTATGGAGGCGTCAGTGTGTACCTCGGTTTCGTACTTCGGGTTGTAAATAGCTAAAGCAGCTGTGGAAGTCAGGTATTTCTTTAGGGATTCAATAGCGTTCTCTTCATCAGGGCCAATAATAAATTCGATCTTTTGAGGAGTCGGAGAAATGGTTTTGTTTTCGATAATGTGACCTAAGAACTGGATACGGGTCTGCAGAAAATGGCATTTCTTTAGGTTAAGCTCGAGACCATATTCGCAGCAAGTTGATATAACTTCGGTGAGATTCGACACCGCCTCTTTTTCGTCCTTCGCTGGGATAATTATGTCGTCTACATAAGGGAGAGCGATTCCTCTACGGGACAGAGTTCGGAAAATCGCATTTATGTGTCTCTGAAACACACATGGTGAGTTTGACAAACCAAAAGGCACCTTTAGGAATTGGTATTGCCCACTCTGCGTCACGAATGAGGTGTACTTCCTGCTAGATTCGGTGACTGGCACATGGAAAAAGCCATTTCGCAAATCGATTGTGCTGAATACCAACGCTTTTTGCAGGCGGTCGAGCTGGTCGTCAATCAGAAGCAACGGAAAATGATCTTTTACGATTACCTTGTTTATACGCCTGAAATCTACGCAGAGTCGTTGCGGTTCTTCGTTTTTCTTCGCAAGCACTACCGGGCTTGTGAATTCGGAGTCGGACTCCTCGATTATACCGTTATCCAACCATTGCTCGATCTGCTCGTCGATAACGTTCGTTTCAGCAAAAGCGAATCTGCGCGGACGCGAGAAAATTGGCGATTCGTCGTTTAGAAGGATTTTCATTTCAATGTTTGTCGACTTCGATTTAAGCGGCTTGTAATTCATTATTAGTTCACTCACTTCTTGCTTCGCGCACTCACCAGCTGATTCGTTTATATCAAGTTCATCGTTGTTAATAACCGTGTCAATTTTCAGCAAGTTAGATGGGATGTTCTCTTCGCAAAGGGTATTTAAATTTCGCACACGCAAACCACTTGGACCGAACGATATTTTTGCTTGCAAGCATAATTCCTCGCCGATGATCATACGAGTGTCCATACAATCGAGCGGAACTATAAAGAAGTTCAATTCGTAGGCACTGCCACTGTCCAATTGGCTTGATCTTATTGGCATTGCGATTTTTTCCAAATCCAATTAGGTATACACTGCACTCCTTCAGCTTCGGGAAAGCTAGCTCATCGTAAATGTCTTCGCGCAAAATATTACATTTACTGCCTGTGTCGAATAGAGCAACACAATTTTGGTTTTTGATTGAAACAACTTTGCTCGTCATGTTGTTGTGCCCTCTTAAAACACGCGCGTTTGACTTGCATTCTTTGACTGATTTGTCGCCTTGGGGGCAGATTTGGAGATGTGACCGAATTTGTTGCATTTAAAACACTTTCTGCCTTTCTCTTTGTTGTTGCAGCCACTAGACAGATGTCCCTTCTCGCCACAATTGTAGCAAACGATTTCTTTCTTGCCAGTCTTCGAACCACCGTGCACTGCTTGAGCTTTCTTTTCTTTAGCACTGTTTTCGCCAAAATGGGATTTTGCACTGATCGTTTGGTAGTCCTTCAATTTGTATTTGAATTCGGTCATGTTTGTAGCTCCATAAAGCATAGACTTGTTAATTGAGAGTTCATCAATACCGTCGATCACGTATTGGATGAGAGCGTCTTCTTCAACATTTCCCCGTGAGGCAATATCTTTCATACGGTAAAAATATTCCTGTACACTTTCGTTTGAGTGTGGTGTTCTCTCTCCAAGTTGCTTGTGAATTTTTTTGCTGCTCACTCTCGATCTGAACTCGCTCAACAAACACGATTTCAACACAAACAATTTCGCGACACCTTTGAGCGATTTTTTGGCAAAGATTAGCTTTTGCATATCGTTCCAACCCATAAGTACAGCTTGGTCTTCAAAATCACTTATCCAGACGTCGACTGGAATTTCGTCTGTGCCCTCGAATTGTTTTATAGATTCCTCTATATCGCGAAAACTTAAAGCGAAACGCGGCATTTCATTGTATTGAATTGGTACTGGTTGCGAATTATTCTTTTGGTCTCTTTCACTCGTTGGATTTGTTCCTGCGGAATTTACAACCATACTCTCGATCTCGTCGTCGCTTTGGTTCTCTTCGTCATCATCTCTGTCTTCATCAGATTCCTCTGGATCTTCCACTTCGTTGCCACCGAGAAGTTGGTCAAATCGAAGATCAGATCTCGTCAAATACTGCCTCTACTCGTCGTTCTCGTCTTATCGTCGTTGTTCTCGTCCTTTACTTCTTTTGGGTCGTCTTCTTCTGGAATGTGTGTTACTGCTCGTCGTTCTCGTTGTCTAGATCGGGATTGTTAGGGTGATTCTCGTAATATCACTCCCACATTCGCCCATTCTGATCAAACATTCGCCTCGAATGTCTCGTCGTTGTCATCGTGGGTGGGCCATGGCTTGAGATATTCGGCACAGGTTGAAGAGATTTTTGGACCGTCTGAGTTGCCGACTTTCTGGACATCGTAGGCGTTGTTGTGCTTGACTTTCGTGATTTGGTAAGGACCCAAAAACTTCGGCTTTAATTTGAGACATCCGCCAAATTGTGTGCGCTTTATGGCTACCATGTCGCCAACGTTGTAAAGCCTTGCTGGTTTGCGACGCAGATTGTACGTCTTTTTGTTTTCCGATTGAAGCTTTAAAATTTGTTATTTTGCTTTCAGCCTTAGATCGTTCCGAGAGTCCTGAATCAGCGCTATGGTTTCGTTGTTGATTAGCTCATGGAGCTGTTGGTCATCTTTGTTTCTCATTTTGACACCGATTAGGAGCTCAAAAGGTGTGGCGTCGATGCTTCTCGAGAATGTAGAGTTGATGGCTTGTTGAACTCGATCAACGTGTCCCGTGATCCGTTAACCCGTGGTAGGCCTGTCGTAGACTTGACCTTTATATTTTCATCATCGCAATACTGGAGAAAATCTGGGCTAAGAAAGCTGAACCTCGATCCGAAACGAAACAAGCTGGGTTACCAAACACATTACTTTGAGCTCGTAGCTTTGTAATGACTTCGGTTGCGGTCGTTGACTTTGTAGGATAAAGCCAGCAGAACTTCGTAAAAGAATCGATGACGGCGGGTATGTGTTTGTAATTCTGGCTTGTAGAATCTAGTGGACTTAAGAAGTCGATGTGGTAGGGTTGCAATGGAAAGTCTTCTTTGTGCAAGGGATGCAGCCAGCCCTCTGGCTTGCCATGCTTGCAGTTGCTTAAAATGCACGGAATACAGCAGTCGATGAATTTCTTGATTTTTTCGTCAATGTTTTGGATGAAATAATTATTGTAAATCATTTCCTTCGTCTTTTTGACGTCGAAATGTCCTCAGTGGTGTGGTCTGGCTATGATCTGCCCTTCCATATCTCTGGGAACAACAAGAAGTTCTGCGTCGTCAACGATGGTCAGTATTGGGTATCTGGAGAGAAGGTCACTGTGCTTCATACGTGTACCTGAAAGGTGTTCGACTTTGTAGTCGTACTTTTGAAGCAATAATACCCAACGTGCCACTCTAGAGCACAGACTTTGCTTGTCCAGCGTCTTGGTGAATGCATTGCAATTGGTGACAATCTTGAATGGGATGTCAAGGAGATAAACTCTGAACTTGATTATAGCTTCGATGATCGCTAGCACCTCTAACTCGTAGCTGGAATATTTACGCTGCGCATCCGTTGTTTTCCTACTCATAAAGTAGACTGGGAGAAATTGGCCGTCGTCAGCTGATTTCTGCAAAAGCACGGCGCCAAACCCGTCTATGGAGCCGTCAGTGTGTACCTTGGTTTCGTACTCCGGGTTGTAAATAGCTAATGCAGGTTTGGAAGTCAGATATTTCTTAAGCGATTCAATAGCGTTCTCTTCATCAGGGCCAATAACAAATTCAGCTTTATTTTTGGTAAGGTCAGTCAGGGTTTCGAGATCAGAGCATAATTCTGGATAAACTTTCTAAAGTATCCTGTGAGACCTAGAAAACTTTCTAGCTGCTTTAGGTTCTGTGGCGTCTTAAATTCGAAACTGCGTCGATCTTCTTGTTCTTGTTGTTGATTGCTGCTGTCGCCTTGGTTGCTGTCTTCTTATTTTTCGAAGTCCCGATCCATGTCCAGATCCAGGTCCAGATCCTTTAGGACCAAAGTCACGGTCGCCATGTTGTGTGAAACTCCTTGTGTTGGAAATGTTAATAATCTTTATCCATTTATTGAGAACACATCTTCTGGGTAGTTTTATTATATTCTTTATTTATTTGGTTTGCATGGTAGGAGCAGCGTTAATGCCGCTTCCAACGTCAAGTTGTTTCTGATTTTACAATTTGCCTTAGGATCTAAGTAAGCCTAATTCTCGTAGCTGCGCTGCTTACAGTTGGGCGGCAGAGAGATGGCTATGTATATCTTGTGTATATAAAGTGTATTTAATTATGCTCTCTTTGGATGGAGCGCGAGGGTATGTGTATGTACTTGAGTTTGGCTGAGCGGCCGGCGTGTGCAACAGAATGCTGACACTTGCACTTTCTTTGAGCGCGCCGATCGACTCATGTTTCGGCCACTTTGGGTTTTTGACCGAGTCTTTTGTTTATATAAACACTGCAACAAAGTGTTACAGTGTGTTTGTTTCAAGTACTCTTGGTACAGTAGATATTCGATATAAGTGCATACTACATCTCCCTCCTTTTGAAAAATAACGTAGCATTATGAAGTTATTTTTTTGGTATATTTTACTTAAAATATTTATTATTTTTTTTTTGTTTTTAAAATTTTTTTTTTTTTTCTTATTTTTTTTTTTTTTAAAGAGAATGGAATTGGGAATAATATATGTATTAAAAGAAAAAGTATTTTTAAACATGGAGTGTAAAAGAATTTCTAAACATGGTTACACTCATAAGTATTTTAAATTTTTTTCGAATAATAAACATTTTTTTTATCTATCTTTATGTACTATTTGTTTTTTATTTTTGTTATTTATTATAGTTATGTTATCTCTATCTCCTATTTGTTCTACCCTATATGGACCTGTGTATTTCGAATCTAACTTATGTCCTGTTTCATTTTTCAATAAAACCTGATCTCCTATTTTTAAATCGAAATCTAAACTAGTTTTGTCGTAACTAATTTTCTGTTTTAGCTTATGAGATTCTAGCATTAGTCTAGCTCAGTTAATTTCCTGTTCTAATCTAAATTTGGATTCCTTAGCATAATCTTCTATATTATAAAGGGGTTTTATTTTATCTATGCTATTAAAGTGTTTTGGTAGATTTGAAGTTTTACCGAAAACTAGCTCATATGGACAATAGTCATGTGCCATAGATGGGGTTGCATTAAAACAATATACGAAGTATTGTAGCCATACATCCCAATCTGTTTTGTCAACTGAGATGTATGAACGAATGAACTCATTTAGTGTCCTGTGGCTTCGCTCCACGGTACCTACAGTCTGGTGGTGGTGTGCAGTTGAAGTTATGTTTTTAATATGTAAGTATTTACATAGATCTTCAATAATTCAATTTTTATATTCTCTTCCCATGTCCGTAATGAACGTCTTCATTGGACCGTACTTTAGAATAAAATCTTCAAATATAGCTTTTGCTACTGTATTTGCACTTTTATTTGGTATAGGTATAGCTACTAAGTACTTAGTTAAATCGCAGATGAGTGTTACTGCGTATTCGTTTCCGTTATTAGATTTTGGAAGGGGACCAATAGTATCTACAATTACTATATCAAAAGCTCTTTGCGGAGTTTCGGTTATAGTTAGTGGGGTCTTAGTATGTTTAGTCGTTTTCGACTTTTGGCATTTAGGACATTTCTTTATGTACTCTTTTATGTCTTTGGACATATTTTTCCAGTAATAGTGTCTCTGGACCTTGGCCAAGGTTTTTGTAATGCCTGTATGACCACCTTGTATTGGATCATCATGGAATGTAGACAAGATAGCTTCTTTTTCTTTATTATTTTTGATTACGGTCACCGGGTTAAGTACCGCTACTCTCAATGATTTCAATATATTATTGCCCATCTTTTTAAAATTATCAATTGAAACATGTTCAAAGATATTTTCCCATGGTGCCACTTTGAGTTGGCTGACTTTGTGAATACCGGCCTGCTTTTCAAGCCTTTGAAAGAATTGACCTAAGTCAATGGTTCCATTAGTATACAAATCATATCTTGCTGTAATTTTCTTTCCGTGCTTAAATAAACACATTTTATTATTTACATGCAAGGTCACTACTTTACGTACTTCATCATTGTTTATGACTTCATATACGTTGGGCTTTGAAGCTTTTTCTATAGGTTGCTTATGCAATTCTATTTGATCTTTTCCTGCGCAGGATTTCTGTCTACTTTGGTTTCTGGTAGTGACTTTCAGAATTTTATTACTTGTTTGTATATTTGTTAGGTCTGTGTTTGTTATTCTGGAGAGCGCATCGGCTACATAGTTGTCTTTACCCTTTAGATACTCCACCGTAAAATTATATTCCTCTAATTCAAGTCTCATTCGTGTTAGTTTGGAACTTGGATTTACCATTGAAAATAAGTATGTCAGTGCTCCATTTTTGTTTTGAGTTAGGACTGCTCCATAAGCGTATTTGCTAGCATCTGTGATTATGCAAAATTCTTTGCTAAAATCTGGGTATTGCAACAGAGTGGGATTTATTAATGATGATTTAAGATGTTCGAAGGCGTTTTGACATTGTGTTGTCCATTCGAATTTTACATCTTTCTTACATAATCTTGTTATGTGACGGGAGTATTCAGCAAAATTCTTTATAAAACGTCGGTAATAATTGCAAAATGCAACGAATCTTCTAGCGCTGTCCGCATCATGTGGGACTGGATAATTTTGAATGACGTCGTATTTTTTGTCGTCGGGCAAGATTCCTTTATCTGTGCATTTATGTCCTAAGAAAGTGACTTCATGCATGAAAAATGAACATTTTTCAGGATGTAACTTCAAGTTGTGTTTCCTACATTTCTCGAAAACATTAGTTAAGTTCTTGAGCATGTGTTTTTCGGAACAACCTATGACTATTAAGTCATCCATATAAAGAAATGCTTGCGAAGGTTCTAATCCAGAGAAAGCTATAGTCATCATTCTTTGAAAAGAGTTTGGCGCTATTTTTAAACCGAATGGTAATCGCGTGAAGCGGTACGAACCATTGTTTGTTGATAAAGATGTTATATCCCGTGAACTTTTTTCCAGTTCATTTTGATGAAAACCTGACATTAAGTCAAGGCATGAGAAATATTTTGCACTACCTAGTTGATCTAAAATATCATCGATTCTAGGGAGTGGAAATTTATCAGAGAAGTTTTTTATTAATTTGACGATAGTCAATTACTAATCGCCATTTTTTATTTTCCGAGTTTGGAAGTGACTTTTTTGGTACTAACGAAAGTGGGCTATTATAAGGTGATACAGAGGGTTCCACTATTTCATCACTGATGAGTTTTTGTACTTGTTTTTGAATTTCGTCTGGTTGACTATGAGGATTTCTATAATTTTTTATATATACGGGTTCATCATCAATTAATCTCAGCTTTTGTTTATAAAAATTATTGGTAGTGATCGATTCGGTTTCTAGTCCGAACACATCACTATACTGGGTGGATAATGCTGTAAGTTGTTTATTGAATTGAGGCGGGAAGTTTCTTGCAAGTTGGGATAATACAATTTTTTGTCTGTCTTCTAAGTCCGTTTTTACTATGTCGTAGTTTGAAAGTGGTTCATGATGAATGTTTTTGATGTAGACTACTTGATCTGTGTTTGTAGTATTTAGTAATCTTATATTCGTGTTAGTTTGGAACTTGGATTTACCATTGAAAATAAGTATGTCAGTGCTCTATGGTCTGTTTTGACAATAAAGTGTCTACCATAAATATATGGTCTGAAGTGTATTATTGCCCAATAAATGGCTGCTAATTCTTGTTCTGTGGTGCTCTTGTTGCTTTCACCTTTCGTAAAGGATCTTGATGCGTATGCCACTGGAAGCTGTAGTCCATTTTTGTTTTGAGTTAGGACTGCTCCACAAGCGTATTTGCTAGCATCTGTGATTATGCAAAATTCTTTGCTAAAATCTGGGTATTGCAACAGAGTGGGATTTATTAATGCTGATTTAAGATGTTCGAAGGCGTTTTGACATTGTGTTGTCCATTCGAATTTTACATCTTTCTTACATAATCTTGTTATGTGACGGGAGTATTCAGCTAAATTCTTTATAAAACGTCGGTAATAAGTGCAAAATGCAACGAATCTTCTAGCGCTGTCCGCATCATGTGGGACTGGATAATTTTGAATGACGTCGTATTTTTTGTCGTCGGGCAAGATTCCTTTATCTGTGCATTTATGTCCTAAGAAAGTGACTTCACGCATGAAAAATGAACATTTTTCAGGATGTAACTTCAAGTTGTGTTTCCTACATTTCTCGAAAACATTAGTTAAGTTCTTGAGCATGTGTTTTTCGGAACAACCTATGACTATTAAGTCATCCATATAAAGAAATGCTTGCGAAGGTTCTAATCCAGAGAAAGCTATAGTCATCATTCTTTGAAAAGAGTTTGGCGCTATTTTTAAACCGAATGGTAATCGCGTGAAGCGGTAGAAACCATTGTTTGTTGAAAAAGATGTTATATCCCGTGAACTTTTTTCCAGTTCAATTTGATGAAAACCTGACATTAAGTCAAGGCATGAGAAATATTTTGCTCTACCTAGTTGATCTAAAATATCATCGATTCTAGGGAGTGGAAATTTATCAGACAAGAGTTTTTTATTAATTTGACGATAGTCAATTACTAATCGCCTTTTTTTATTTTCCGAATTTGGAAGTGACTTTTTTGGTTATAACGAAAGTGGGCTATTATAAGGTGATACAGAGGGTTCCACTATTTCATCATTGATGAGTTTTTGGACTTTTTTATTATATACGGGTTTTTATATATACGGGTTCATTATCAATTAATCTCAGCTTTTGTTTATAAAAATTATTGGTAGTGATCGATTCGGTTTCTAGTCCGAATACATACTGGGTGCATAATGCTGTAAGTTGTTCATTGGATTGAGGCGGGAAGTTTTTTGCAATTTGGGATAGTACAATTTTTTGTTTGTCTTCTAAGTCCGTTTTGAATGTTTTTGATATAGACTACTTGGTCTGTGTTTGTAGAATTAAGTAATCTTATATATGCATTTTGTACTGTTGCTATGGTGTTTGCGATATAGATACCATGCTGAATTTCTTGATTCGGAATTAATACACTGTCTTCTTCTGAATTTATTTCGATTTTTCGGACGACTTGGGATCTTGCTGGCAGAATTAGGGACTTGTTGCCAGAACTGTATGCTATTGGAACATAAATTGGATGTTTTAGGTTATTTGGTCTTATTATAAGCCAGTCTTCAGACGGCTTGAAGTCTAATTGACAGTTGTATCTTTTGATAAAATCGAATTCTAGTATTCCATCACATGGAATAGCGAATTGCATATTTACGATATGGAAATCATGTTGAATTATGTACTTAAAAGTTTGAATTTCAATAGAAGTTAAGCCTTTTGATTTGGTAACTTCCTGACTTATACCCTGTATGTTTATGATGTGATCATCTTGAATGTTTTGAAAATTATCGGAATTTTCCTTCAATAAGGATATTTCCGCACCTGTGTCTAGTAAGAGAACTAATTCTTTTCCTGAAAGTGAAAAATGTATTTTGACTGAGATTGTGAATTTTGATGTTGTTTACTGTCGTGTATCTAAAGTTGGTTGGGAGTTTCCCGGATTTTTTTTGCGCCACTCTAACATTGTTATTGTGGTTGTTGTTTCCCCCACGGCTGTTTCCGCCGCTGGTGTTTCCACCACGGTTGTTGTTTCTGTTATAATTGTTATTTTGGTTATTTCTGTTATAACCATTGTTTTGATTGTATCCGTTCTTCTGATAATCTCTGGTATTGTTATAATTACCTCGATTATTACCTCATCCGCGATTTCCACCGCGCTGCGGGTAATTTTTGTAATATAAGACAGTGTTTGGCTGTCCGGTTGCTTCTGTGATACTGCTTACAAATTTGGATATGGCTTCATTCATTGTATTGAAGGTACCGGCTTGCATTATAGTTTTTACCTTATCTATTTGGCAATTTTTAGTCATTTTCTTCACTGCATGCCGAGTGGAATAACGTCTGGCTAACTCTAGGGATAAGCCATCTGTTATAAATGCACCTTCTAAGGATTTCGTCATCTGCTCAACCTCTTGTGTGTACTGGTTGGCAGTTTTATTGCGTTGTTGTAGGCTTATCAGTTTTGCTGACAACACTTCTACAGTTTCGCCTTTGACATTGTTTTTTAATCTGGAAATGACTTCAGCTATTGTTGTTTCATCTCCGATTAGATTTCTGGCGACACCTTTTAGCTTTGTTTTTATAATTGAAACTGCTAATTGTTCGTGTTCGCCTTTTATTGATTCTATTATTTCTAATGCATCCATAAAACTTGTTAAGTTTTCAGATTTACCATCGAAAACTGGTATAAGCTTGGATGCTGTGTTAATGAAATCAATATTAGATTGTGCCATTGTGATATTGTTTCTTATTTTATTTTTTATTATGGAATTATCATCAGAACCTGTAGAATTATCTAGATCTGACATTAAAACAGCTGGAACAGTAAGACTATTTAAATCTTGCTCTTTTATTTTAGGATTTGTTTCTGTAAGGTCTTCTGTTTCTATTTGGTCACTGTCAGTTTGTTTTGTTGATTCCGATTCATCACCAGTTTCAACTGCTAGGGAAGTGTTAAGTATAGTTGGTACCGATATGTCCAACTTAAACTTTTGTTTAATTGATATTAAATTAGATCGTAGTCTGATCAAAAATTTTGATACTTGGGACCAATGATCTTGATATAATTTTTCCCTCTGGCCATATATTAGTATTCGTGCTTCATTAAAGCATTTTACCAGAATTTCCACATGTTTTTTAATGGTATTTTTTATAATTGGCCTGTTTTGAGTAAGTGACTTACTTGATTTGTCAAAGTCAACTTTTATGTTATTTAGCTGCTTATATAATTCATTCCATTCCATTATATTGTGGAGATGAATTGTTTCTTGAAGACCATCATTACTATTGTTCTACCTAGTATTGGGTGTTCGTCTACTACTGATTTAACCTGTACCCCTGGGATGGTTGATAGGACAATTGCCTTTTGGGTGCTTGTGCAATGAATTAGTGGAGAAGCATCTAAATTAAATGTTCCAATATATAAGTTTTCTAACTCGTAAATGCTTACTGAAGTTGGTGCAACTAATTGCAGAATTCTTTCTCTAAAATAGATGTCCCTATCATATGTGTTTGCAATTGCTTTTAGCGTAGCCATTTTTAATTAATTTGTTTTTATTTATTTATTTGTATTTTATTCCTTTTTTAATTTCAATACAGCAATATTTTTATAATAATGTTGTTTGTGCCAAAATGTTTAAATTTTGTCCAGATCATTTGCCTGGCTCATATATTCTTTCTTAAGACATTTATAGAAACAGTTTGCACACATTATTACAACAATTATTATAAGCAATGTATGAATCAATTCTTAGTCTATGGGGTTTGATTCTACCTTATTAATAACATTTTCAGTGGAATCCACTGTTTTTGTATCAATTAAACCCATCTTTGGGGTTGGTATTCTTAAAATATATCTTGGTCTGTGAAATTCTTTGGATTTTTGAATCAATTCGTAAATGTTGTTAATGTTATTCATAAACAACTAGTTTAATATTATTAATTTTGAATTTACTTTTTGTTTTTGACCAATTATTATCATATTTTACATAAAATTTTCTGCCTATTTTGTGTATGGTTTTCAGGCCATACTCTAATCGGGCAACTTTTATGTCGCTCAATTTTTACAATTGTTTTAATAAAATAAATGAAAAAATATGCATCGCAGTGCAATTAAAAAAATTTTTGCAACGCAGTGCAAAGATAAAAAAATTATGCGCTCTTGGTAGCGCTGTCGGTTCACACTTCCTTGGTACCGGTGCTGGCTGCACAGGTGTACTTCATGGTGGGGCACCGGTGCTGGCTACACAGGTGTACTCGCAGAATCATCTGGGCACGTCTTCTTTAGTTTTGGGATGGCATCTTTTTCTGGAGGAGGCAATGTGTTTTTATTTTTGCAAATATTTTGGATTACAGGGTAGGTGGATGTGGCTGTAGCTGTGGTCTGATTTTTACGTTCTGATAGCAAATTTTTTTAGGTATTCAATTTCGGCATGTATTTTTACCGAGTCGTTCCACTGTATTGCTTTGCCGCTGTTGAGCAGCTTCAGTAGATGAGCCTTTCTGGCTTTTAATCTTTTGAACACGCCACTTCTTTTGGCGCACATCACACTCTACTCACTGCGTTTCTTTTCTTGTTCTTGTTGTTGATTGCTGCTGTCGCCTTGGTTGCTGTCTTCTTATTTTTCGAAGTCCCGATCCATGTCCAGATCCAGGTCCAGATCCTTTAGGACCAAAGTCACGGTCGCCATGTTGTGTGAAACTCCTTGTGTTGGAAATGTTAATAATCTTTATCCATTTATTGAGAACACATCTTCTGGGTAGTTTTATTATATTCTTTATTTATTTGGTTTGCATGGTAGGAGCAGCGTTAATGCCGCTTCCAACGTCAAGTTGTTTCTGATTTTACAATTGCCTTAGGATCTATGTAAGCCTAATTCTCGTAGCTGCGCTGCTTACAGTTGGGCGGCAGAGAGATGGCTATGTATATCTTATGTATATAAAGTGTATTTAATTATGCTCTCTTTGGCTGGAGCGCGAGGGTATGTGTATGTACTTGAGTTTGGCTGAGCGGCCGGCGTGTGCAACAGAATGCTGACACTTGCACTTTCTTTGAGCGCGCCGATCGACTCATGTTTCGGCCACTTAGGGTTTTTGACCGAGTCTTTTGTTTATATAAACACTGCAACAAAGTGTTACAGTGTGTTTGTTTCAAGTACTCTTGGTACAGTAGATATTCGATATAAGTGCATACTACACGACACCGTCTCCTCTTCGTCCTTCGCTGGGATAATTATGTCATCTACATAAGGGAGAGCGATTCCTCTACGGGACAGAGTTCGGAAAATCGCATTTGTGTGTCTCTGAAACACACCTGGTGAGTTTGACAAACCAAAAGGTACCTTTAGGAATTGGTATGGCCCACTGTGCGCCACGAATGAGGTGTACTTCCTGCTAGATTCGGCGACTGGCACATGGAAAAAGCCATTCCGCGAATCGATTGTGCTGAATACCAACGCTTTTTGCAAGCGGTCGAGCTGGTCGTCAATCAGGGGCAACGGAAAGTGATCTTTTACGATTACCTTGTTTATACGCCTGAAATCTACGCAGAGTCGTTGCGATCCGTCGTTTTTCTTCGCAAGCACCACCAGGCTTGTGAATTCGGAGTCGGACTCCTCGATTATACCTTTATCCAACCATCGCTCGATGTGTTCGTCGATAACGTTCGTTTCAGCAAAAGCGAATCTGCGCGGACGCGAAAAACTTGGCAATTCGTCGTTTAGAAGGATTTTCATTTCAATGTTTGTCGACTTTGATTTAAGCGGCTTGTAATTCATTATTAGTTCACTCACTTCTTGCTCCGCGCACTCACCAGCTGATTTGTTTATATCAAGATCATCGTTTTTAACGTAAACCACTTTGACCGAGTGATATTTCTGCTTGCTAACACAATTCCTCGCCGATGATCATTGCACTGCTGTCGATCCACACTGCTTGCTTGCCCTGTCCAAATGGCTTGATCTTATTGGCATTGCGATTTTTTCCAAATCCAATTAGGTATACACTGCACTGCTTCAGCTTCGGCAAAGCTAGCTCATCGTACATGTCTTCGCGCAAAATATAAAATTTACTGCCTGTGTCGAACAGAGCAGTACAATTTTGGTTTTTGATTGAAACAACTTAGCTGGTCATGTTGTTGTGCTCACTTTAAATACGCGCGTTTGGCTTACACTCTTCGACTAATGTGTCGCCTTGCGTGCAGTTTTTGGGGATGACCGAATTTGTTGCATTTAAAATACATTCTGCGTGTTTACGTCAGAAGGGTGTTTAATTTCAGGAGGCAGTGTCGAGCGGCAGTTTTATCCAGATGTCTACATCTCGCGCGCTCGCACTGCCGTCCACTCTCGCTCTCCATCTCTCCCCTAAGTCTCCGCTTTGCTCTGGAGCGCTTAAGTTAAGTTAGGCTTAAGCAGTTCTTATTTCCAAGTGTAAAAATAAACATCTACGCGCGTCGCGTAAAAACCCCAAAGTACTACCTTGTTTTTTGGGTACCATTCGATCTTGGGGCTTCACCTATTTTCATAGATCAAGCCACCCGGCCCCAACATTTTGGTCTAGTCGATTTTGTCCCTGCAGGCTTGAACCGCTCCGGATAGGTTCCACTTACTATAATTGCCGGTCATACAGCCAGTTTTTCGAACCCTATTTCGACTAACTTTCTGTATGATATATTGTCGAAATCCAAAAGAGATTAATCCGACGCAACGGCATTTAATATATGTATTTCAATTCCGTTACTTGTGCCCGACAATATTCCAGTTTCCTTTGCCCACAATTGTACACTTAAAACAATTCCAGAAGATATTTCAGTGCTACTATTCAACAAAAATATTTCTCAAATATATTTTCAATTCCAATTGTGTGTAAAATATAACTCAGCCACAGTAAAAAATTCCCGATCATAAAGATTGTACTTAAGATTTGCACTCTTTATTATACCCGTTACTCGTAGAGTAAAAGGGTATACTAGATTCGTCGGAAAGTATGTAACAGGCAGAAGGAAGCGTTTCCGACCCCACAAAGTATATATATTCTTGATCAGGATCACTAGCCGAGTCGATCTAGCCATGTCCGTCTGTCCGTCTGTCCGTCTGTCCGTCTGTCTGTCCGGATGAACGCTGAGATCTCGGAAACTATGAGAGCTAGGCTATTGAGATTTGGCGAGCAGATTCCTGAGCTTCTTACGCAGCGCAAGTTTGTTTCAGTACAGTGCCACGCCCACTCTAACGCCCACAAACCGCCCAAAACTGTGGCTCCTACAGTTTTAATGCTAGAATAAAAGTTTTAGCTGAAATGTATTGTTCTTATCAATACCTATCGATTGACCCAAAAAAAGTTTGCCACGCCCACTTTTACGCCCACAAACCGCGAAAACCTGTGACGCCCACAATTTTCATGCTAAATAAAAAATTTTAACTGAAATGTATTGGTCTCGTCAATACCTATCGATTGATCCAAAAAAAAATTTGCCACACCCACTCTAACGCCCATAACTCTTAAATCTGTCTACCGCCGGTAGGTGCCGCATTTTAATCTCGCTTTGCTGCTTGCATATCTCCATTTAGCTGAGTAACGGGTATCTGATAGTCGAGGTACTCGACTATAGCGTTCTTCCTTGTTTTTTACTGTGTTCCAGCTGCATGTGTATATTTACAAAAACAATCTAATACAGTCCACTCGAACTACTTTTTTCTAATACAGTCCACTCCAACTACTTCTCTCGACCTACAAATACAAAATACGGCTAAACTATTTCTAAAATTAAAAACAAAGTGACAATATCCACAAATTTACTCCAGCAAATCGTTTGCAATTTAGTTGTGCAGGTGACAAACAAACGCAACGACATACAAACATAAGCGAAGTCTTTCCCATTCCCGCAACGTTATTCTGCTATTCGCACCCCACATATACATACGTACAGTGTACATACATACGTATACCGTATATCGCCAGTGCACAGTGGGTCAAGAGCTCACAAAAAGTGTTCCTTTCAAACAAACAATATTAAAGTCCGTAATTCCTTACATAAGTCCGACCATCCGATATAATAAATATTTATTGCCTATCCGACAGTGTGACCGTATATATTTACAATCTTAATTGGTTACTAAATTCCAATTTGATTCCAATCCGTTTCCGCTTTAACCCGATTTATGGCCACAGCTGACTGTCTGATTCACTTTAAGGCCACTGTGAACGCTCCAGGTGCTCCTACACCAACGTTATCCGCCTGTAAAATCCGTCGCGATCACCTCAATTCCTTGTGGAAAACGGTAAAGGCAGCATACGACATATGCTCCGACTGCATTACAGCTGCAGGCGAGAGCGCCGCAGACACAAAATCCATACTAAAGTCCAAGTATTACCAAACGTACTCCACTTACGAAATATTTGCCGCGCAGCTGATGGAACAAATCAAAACGGGCTCCTCCCAAATACCTCAAGCTCCAGTAACTCCGTCCCAAAATTTCACGTCTTATGGCTGTCGGCTCCCTCCTATCGACACAGAGGTTTTCTCTGGCGATTATCTTCGCTGGCCGACTTTCCGGGACCTTTTCACGGCAATATACATAGACAATCCAAGTCTAACTCCCGTTGAAAAATTATTCCACTTAAATTCAAAAACAAGTGGCGAAGCTCATTCCATAGTTTCAAGATCCCCACTCACCAATGATGGCTTTCGCTCAGCCTGGAATAACCTAACTGAGCGTTTCGAAAATAAGCGATTGCAGGTGAACAGTTACCTGAAAACACTTTTCAATGTGCAATCCATAGCACAGGAGTCGGGAGCAGCCTTAAAGGAACTTCAACGCACTTTTCAAGGTTGCTTAACTTCCTTAAAATTTTCCGGTGTTAATATTGAGAATTGGGACCCTATCCTGGTTTATATGTGCTCGACAAAACTACCAAAGCTCACTCTCTCATTATGGGAGCAATCCATCCAAAATAAAGCCGAAATTCCTACGTGGCTTGAACTTGATTCATATTTGACGGAGCGCCATCTAGCTCTTGAGGCCGTCGATAGCTTCCGATCTGCCAATTTCCACCACGTCCAGTCCAAAGACACAAATCGAGAGGCAGAATTTCCAAAAATAAATTCCTTCAACACAAGGTTAGTTCCGATAACCAAAGGCTGCGATCTGTGTTCGAAGAAGAACCACCCCGTGCGTATATGTCCACGCTTCCTACAGATGACGGTAGAAGATCGCTTAGCCTATATCCAAAGGAAGCAGTTGTGCTCCAATTGCTTTGCAATTGCCATCAATTCCGGGATTGCACAAGCGCTCACAACTGTCTCACTTGCCAAGATCGGCATCACACATTGCTGCATTGAAACAGCGGTCCTACTACTCCGACGATTCCATCCGACCCTCCAAGGCCAGTATCCGCCTCAGTTCCACACATCATTTCGTCCTATTCAACGCAAGTTTCCGTACAAAAAGTTCCTCCTAAGAATACTCCATCCGAATATTGGGTTCCATACCCCGCCTTGGATGGCAGACGTACTCGAGGTATTAAATCCTACCAATGCCGAGTCTGCCAAAAGATCCATCCTCTACGGAAGTGCCACCACTTTCTACGGCTAAGCCCCCAGAATCGGCTTCAGGAAGTACATATCCAGAAGTACTGCTCCAATTGCTTGGCTCACAATCATTCCAAGGACTCCTGCCGCAGTGGTCATCACTGCCACAAGTGTGGAAAGGCCCACCACACTCTCCTACATACGGACGACCGATCTATACTTCCAACATATTCCTGAGCCTACTATCCTGAGGTTCTTGCTACGGGTGTCCTCGCAAGGGGGGGGGAGAATGTTCACGCCAAAAGGGCGTTTAATTTCAGGAGGCAGTGTCGAGCGGCAGTTTTATCCAGATGTCTACATCTCGCGCGCTCGCACTGCCGTCCGCTCTCCCTCTCCATCTCTCCCCTAAGTCACCGCTCTGCTCTGGAGCGCTTAAGTTAAGTTAGGCTTAAGCAGTTCATGTTTCAAAGTGTACGAATAAACACCTACGCACGTCGCGAAAAAACCCCAAAATACTCCCGTGTTTTTTGGGTATCATTCAATCTTGGGGCTTCAATTATTTCATCGATCAAGCCGCACCGCCCCAACAGCAACAAAAACATAATCAAATTTTGAAAATGTGTGCTGAGGAATAACTGACATAGTGTAATACACCCCACATGTGTTATCGACGCCTGCATGGCTTCCTAACGGATTATTCACTTCAAACCCGTCCATAAATAACAAGGAAGAACGCATCGAACCTCGACTATCAAATACCGGTTACTCAGCTAAAGCGACAAAAGGAAATTGAGATATGCAAGCAGCAAAGCGAGATTGAAATGCGCCACCTACCGGCCGTAGACAATTTAAGCTTTATGGCCATTAGAGTGGGCGTGGCCGTTTTTTTTTTTAATCAATCTATAGGTATTGACAAGACCAATACACTTCAGTTAAAATTTTTATTCAGTAGGAGCCACAGTTTTGGGCGGTATGTGGGGGTTAGAATGGGCGTGGCACGCTGCTGAAACAAACTTGCGCTGCGTAAGAAGCTCAGGAATCTGCACGCCAAATCTGAATATCCTGGCTCTTATAGTTTCCGAGATCTCAGCGTTCATTCGGACAGACAGACAGACGGACAGACAGACGGACATGGCTAGATCGACTCGGCTAGTGATCCTGATCAAGAATATATATACTTTACGCGGTCGGAAACGCTTCCCTCTGCCTGTTACATACTTTCCAACGAATCTAGTATACCCTTTTACTCTACGAGTAACGGGTATAACAAAGAGGAACGCTAAAGTCGAGTACCTCGACTATCAGATACCCGTTACTCAGCTTATGTGTCCAAAGGGAAGGAGCAAGGAGCAAAGCGAGATTGAAATGCGCCACCTACCGGCGGTAGACAGATTTAAGCGTTATGGACGTTAGAGTGGGCGTGGCAAACTTTTTGGATCAATCGACCAATACACTTCTGTTAAAAATTTTTTCTAGCACAAAATTTGTGGGCGCCACAGGTCTGGGCGGTTTGTAGGCGTTAGAGTGGGTGTGGCATATTTGCGTTACAAACTTGCGCTGCGTACAAGGCTACGGAATCTAAATCTGACATCCCAATTCTCTATTTGGTTAGAAATATAAACGACTTGGATGTGTGGACTGTATGTAATTTTATTCTTCCCAGTTCCGAAGCCTGGTTGATACTGATCTGAATTTCACAAAAAGACGCTGTCGTAGCAGCGTTGCCAGAATCGAAAAAGTAGTAGTATGTCGGTATTCTGTTACATAGGATAAAGATGGCATTAAGCGCCTAATGATGAGAGGTTATTAAAGACTGCAGCCGTTCAGGAACATCCCGGCCCGCCCTGAATGAATCGCTTTCAACGCACACAAAACCCGTCCTGCGATAGGGCGTCAAGATCTCTTACATTTGAAGAGATTAAGGCAGCAATGATCATTTGTATACACGCGCAGCGCTCCTTGCCAAGAAACCCCTAAGGAACCGATCGCAGCTGGTCAAACTTGCACCAATGATAGACGAAAACGATTTGCTGAAGGTGGGCGGAAGACTGCACCAATCGCAGCTGTCACGAGAGGCAAAACACCCAGTTTTGCTACCAAAAACGCACCGAATCTCGAAGCTGATTCTGGAACACGAGCACGGAGTAAATCTTCACCCTGGCGTTTTTTCTCTGTTTGTAATCGTTCGTCAGAGATTCAGAGATCGAAGGACATCGTCAGATCCACTCTGGCAGATGACGGAATTCAGTGGGTACTCATTCCCCCTAGGGCTCCTCATTGGGGAGGGAAATGGGAGTCGCTTTACATAGGCGACAATGTGAACGAGCTTGAGCCAAGAAGAAACTCGTGCGATCAGCTCATCGAGTGGATGAACCTGAGTTGCAACAGCCACTGTAGCCAAACAGTTGGACTTGACTTCTCCTTGAATGCGTTTGTCTGAAAGAGATAAACCAAAACGTGAATCGCTCAACTTTACCAGGTATTGATCCTGGTCCAGTAGCCACAAAGGTCCATTCCACCACAAATGGAAGTCGATGAGGTCAGCAGCCATCAGACCCCTGGAAGCGCAGTCAGCTGGGTTTGATTTGGAGTCTACGTGCCGCCAGGCCTTCCTTGGAATAGTGTCAAGGATTTCTTGGACGTTGATGCACTATGGTCAGTACAAACAAGTGGCCCTTACGACACCAAGCAATGCTTGTTACGTGCGGAACCCTAAACCGATTTGGGCAAGTAAACGAAATCGCGGACATGGAAAAAGACGACATAACAATAGACCGTTTAAAATACATGCTCACATAGAATGGCTAGTAACATAGAAATTTACAAATTATTGGAAGATAGAAAATACATAAGTTTATCATAATTAGTTGCATTAGGGCTATCAAACAGTAAGACGTGACACAGTGCATTATAGTCGTCACAAAGAACCCGAAAAGGATCATGAAGGGCATAATTGGATCTACAAATTACCAGGGACAACGGATTAAAACGACGAACTGTTCTACAGGGTACATTCCAGTTGAGGGAACTAAGAAGGAAGGGAGAGTCAACATCACTATTAATTAATTTATGCAAGAACATAACTCCATGACACTTTCTACGATCGTTCAGGGTTGGTAAGTCCAGCAGGCGCAACCTCGCATGATAAGAGGGCAATCAACTTCCTGTGTCCCAGCTTAAACCTCTCAAAGCAAAAAAAAGGAATTGCTTTTGAACGGACTCTAACATATTTTGGTAACAGCTAATTTGAGGTGACCATATACACGAGCAATATTCCATTGACGGACGAACAAGAGAAACATACAAAAGCTTTGTTGTGTATGGATCATCAAACTCCCTTGACCAGCGCTTCATAAACGCCAGGAGACTTTTGGCTTTGTTAGTTATAGTAGATATATGGTCTTTAAAACTAAGTTTATGATCAAATAGAACGCCAAGATCCTGAACAGAAAAAATACGTTCAAGGGCGTTATTACCGATACAATAGGAACACAGAGATGGACTACAACGATAAAAGGTCATAAAGTTACATTTAGAATAGTTCAAATTCAACATGTTAATCATGCACCACGTATACAAACAATCAAGATCTAATTGAAGGTCATTATATGAATTAGGTAAACACATGGACAAACATAGCTTTACATCATCTACATACATTAAAACAGTTGACGATTTTATAACATAAGGTAGATTATTAATCATTAAGCCAAAAGTAAAGGTCCCAGGTGCCTACCCTGTGGCACTCCAGAAGTAACATTAATTATTTTGGAAATTTTATTATTAAAACAGACCATTTGAGTTCTATTAGAAAGGTAGGAAAGTATCCAATCTAGTAGGTTCGGTTGAAAAACCTAAAAGGGACAATTTATAAATAAGAATCCTATGGTTCACTGAATCAAAAGCTTTAGAGAAATCGGTATAAATCACATCAGTTTGATGATGTGTCAAAAAACCTCTAGTGATTAAAGACGTAAATTCAAGTAGGTTTGTAGAAGGAGAGCGACATTTAGTGAAGCCATGCTGACAAGGTGAAATAATGGACCTGCAATGATGCTGCAACTGACAGGTAATAATTTTTTCAAAAAGTTTAGGAATAGAACTGAGTTTAGCAATACCACGATAGTTTGAGATATCGGACTTGTTCCCTTTTTTAAACAATGGGATAATAAAGGATTCCTTCCATATGGATGGAAATCTACATTGACTTAGGGACAGATTAAATATCAATGTTAAGGGAAGAGCAAGATAAGATGAACAATTCCTAAGTATACAACTTGGTATTCTATCAGGACCCGGTAAAAATGAAAGCTTGAGAGTATTAGGACACTGAAGAACATCAGATACATCAATCACTGGTTTGAAGATAGAGTTCAAATGAGGTAGCGGGTATGGATAATCTTTGATAATGACATTATTGCATTTCGTATAAGTGGATTGAAAAAAGTCTGCGAATAAGTTGCAAATATCATTATCATCAGATGCTACCTTATTATTGAGAAAGAGAGAAGGAGGGAAGCAGCTAGATTTTCGTTTAGAATTGACGAAAGAAAAGAAAAGCTTAGGATTGCTTTTGAAATCCCGCTTACAACGAGACAGGTAATTTTTGTAACAATCAGTATTGTACTGGACAAATTCCACCTTAGCTGAGCTATATTTGGTGAAGTCTGTCTGTAAGCCGGATATTTTGAAACGTTTAAATAGTCTTGTTTTTTTATTCTTCAGATAAGATAGTTGACGGATAAACCATGGAGAGCTGTAAGAATTCTTCATGGAGGAAAGAGGGACATGTTCTTCAAATAGACGGTAAAGGATCTCATAAAAGTGCCTAACTGCATCATCAACAGGAAGGTCAACTAGAGAGGACCAGCTTACTGTCGATAAAGATTCTACTAGTCTGCCGTAATCAGTCCTCTTAAAACACAAACTAGGCTGTACATTTATTGCAGTCCTAGGATTATTAAAAAATCCATTAATACAGAGCTGAAGGGTAGGATGATAACAATCTTCAGGTAAAGATAGTGGCGAAATACGACTAACTTCAGCATCGCTACTATCAAAAACAAAGATTAAGTCAAGAAGACGACCAATATGATTGGGAATCCTGTTAACTTGCTGCAAAGATAGTTCAACAAGACCATCAATAAAATCATTTTGCATCCTAGGAATCATTGCCAATGAGTCCTTACTCTCCAACCAAGAGATATTGGGAAGATTAAAGTCACCAAGCACAATAAGTTGGTCAGTTTCAGTAAGCAACAAGGAGATAGAATGTATGGCGGACAGGTGCAGTAGATACACGTTAAATTCAGAGCCGGGAGATATATACGAGCAGGTTAAGAACATGTTTCTTTTTGGGAAAGATAATTTTACGGAAATAAATTCAATACCTGATGAACAAACTCAGAAGTTAAATTGGATTTGACTCCAATAAGAACGCCTCCTCCTCGACGGGTCTGACGATCCTTCCGATAAACAAAAAAGTTACTACACAAAATCTCACTATCGTGTACGGATGGGTTAAGCCAGGTCTCAGTGAGTACAATAACATTGGCCTCAAAAACTGAACTATTTATATAAAGCGTAGAGAGTTTACTAAGAAGCTCCCGAACAGTCTGATAGTGAATTAGGAAATTTAGTTTTTTGAATTTATATCAGAGCTGGGCGCCGACAAAGAAGTCATGGAAAGGGAGCTATTTTTATACCCGTTACTCGTAGAGTAAAAGGGTATACTAGATTCGTCGGAAAGTATGTAACAGGCAGAAGGAAGCGTTTCCGACCCTATAAAGTATATATATTCTTGATTAGGATCACTAGCCGAGTCGATCTAGCCATGTCCGTCTGTCCGTCTGTCCGTCTGTCTGTCCGGATGAACGCTGAGATCTCGGAAACTATGAGAGCTAGGCTATTGAGATTTGGCGTGCAGATTCCTGAGCTTCTTACACAGCGCAAGTTTGTTTCAGCACAGTGCCACGCCCACTCTAACGCCCACAAACCGCCCAAAACTGTAACTCCTACAGTTTTGATGCTAGATAGAAAATTTTAACTGAAATGTATTGTTCTCATCAATACCTATCGATTGACCTAAAAAAAGTTTGCCACGCCCACTTAAACGCCCACAAACTGCGAAAACCTGTGACGCCCACAATTTGCATGCTTGATAAAAAATTTTAACTGAAATGTATTGGTGTCGTCAATACCTATCGATTGATCCAAAAATAAATTTGCCACGCCCACTCTAACGCCCATAACGCTTAAATCTGTCTACCGCCGGTAGGTGGCGCATTTTAATCTCGCTTTGCTGCTTGCATATCTCCATTTCCCTTTGAGTAACGGGTATCTGATAGTCGAGGTACTCGACTATAGCGTTATTCCTTGTTTTAATATTGTAAACATGTTTCATTTAATTCATAATTAAATATATATTATATATATTATTATATAACTAATTTTCTGACTCCTCCGTCTGTAAGAAATATATGGGTTCTTAACTTTCGTTCAAAACGCATATTTTCGCTTGGTTCCCATAGATAGATGTAAGATAGTTCTCACAATTTAATATTTCTTAGACGTTGGATTATTCTTAAACCATTCACTTGTTCAGTCAGAAACAAATTTTATAGGATCATTTAATATTATTTTATTTATTTTATTTGTTGGAATACCCCTATTCCTATACAGAAATACCATTTTGCTATTATACATTTTAGGCATTAATGAAAGCGTAGCCTTTGGTCACACTGATCGTTCTTCTTTCTCTCTTCTTGTGACATCTTCTTGAGTTAAGTTGTGGTGCTGGTGTTGCGGTGAAATAAAACATAAAACATAAAACATAGTTCTTTCTGCGTAATTATTGGGAACATAAAACAACAATAACAATAGGTTATGGGCCCAGTCCATGCCTAGAAGAACAATTGATTTGTGAAACAGTTTATATACAAAAGTCTAATTTCAATTTCTTAGAAATTTCTAGTTCTTGTGAAAATTAGGAAGCGTTTCCGACCCCATAAAGTATATATATTCTTGATCAGGATCACTAGCCGAGTCGATCTAGCCATGTCCGTCTGTCCGTCTGTCTGTCCGGATGAACGCTGAGATCTCGGAAACTATTCGAGCTAGGCTATTGGGATTTGGCGTGAAGATAAAAAAAAAAATTTTAACTGAAATGTAATGTTCTCATCAATACCTATCGATTGACCCAAAAAAAGTTTGCCACGCCCACTTTAACGCCCACAAACCGCAAAAACCTGTGACGCCCACAATTTTCAAGCTAGATAAAAAATTTTAACTGAAATGTATTGGTCTCGTCGATACCTATCGATTGCCACGCCCACTCTAACGCCCATAACGCTTAAATCTGTATACCGCCGGTAGGTGGCGCATTTTAATCTCGATTTGCTGCTTGCATATCTCCATTTAGCTGAGTAACGGGTATCTGATAGTCGAGGTACTCGACTATAGCGTTCTTCCTTGTTATACCCGTTACTCGTAGAGTAAAAGGGTATACTAGATTCGTCGGAAAGTATGTAACAGGAAGAAGGAAGCGTTTCCGACCCCATAAAGTATATATATTCTTGATCAGGAACACTAGCCGAGTCGATCTAGCCATGTCCGTCTGTCCGTCTGTCCGGATGAACGCTGAGATCTCGGAAACTATGGGAGCTAGGCTATTGAGATTTGGCGTACAGATTCCTGAGCTTCTTACGCAGCGCAAGTTTGTTTCAGTAGACTGCCACGCCCACTCTAACGCCCACAAACCGCCACAAACTGTAACTCCTACAGTTTTGATGCTAGACAGAAAATTTTAACTTAAATATATTGTTCTCATCAATACCTATCGATTGACCTAAAAAGTTTGCCACGCCCACTTAAACGCCCACAAACCGCGAAAACCTGTGACGCCCACAATTTGCATGCTAGATAAAATATTTTAACTGAAATGTATTGGTGTCGTCAATACCTATCGATTGACCCAAAAAAAAGTTCGCCACGCCCACAAACCGCCCACACCTGTGTCGCCCACAGTTTTCATGCCAGATAAAAAATTTTAACTGAAATGTATTGGTGTCGTCAATACCTATCGATTGATCCAAAAAAAAAATTTGCAACGCCCACTCTAACGCCCATAACGCTTAAGTCTGTCTACCGCCGGTAGGTGGCGTATTTTAATCTCGCTTTGCTGCTTGCATATCTCCATTTCCCTTTGGTCCCTTTAGCTGAGTAACGGGTATCTGATAGTCGAGGTACTCGACTATAGCGTTCTTCCTTGTTATACCCGTTACTCGTAGAGTAAAAGGGTATACTAGATTCGTCGGAAAGTATGTAACAGGCAGAAGGAAGCGTTTCCGACCCCATAAAGTATATATATTCTTGATCAGGATCACTAGCCGAGCCGATCTAGCCATGTCCGTCTGTCCGTCTGACCGTCTGTCCGTCTGACCGTCTGTCCGTCTGTCTGTCCGGATGAACGCTGAGATCTCGGAAACTATGAGAGCTAGGCTATTAAAATTTGGCGTACAGATTCCTGAGCTTCTTACGCAGCGCAAGTTTGTTTCAGTAGACTGCCACGCCCACTCTAACGCCCACAAACCGCCCAAAACTGTAACTCCTACAGTTTTGATGCTAGACAGAAAATTTTAACTGAAATGTATTAATCTCGTCAATACCTATCGATTGATCCAAAAAAAATTTGGTCACGCCCATTTAAACGCCCACAAACCGCGCTGCTTGCATATCTCCATTTCCCTTTGAGGAACGGGTATCTGATAGTCGAGGTACTCGACTAAAGCGTTCTTCCTTGTTATACCCGTTACTCGTAGAGTAAAAGGGTATACTAGATTCGTCGGAAAGTATGTAACAGGCAGAAGGAAGCGTTTCCGACCCCATAAAGTATATATATTCTTGATCAGGATCACTAGCCGAGTCGATCTAGCCATGTCCGTCTGTCCGTCTGTCCGTCTGTCCGTCTGTCCGTCTGTCCGTCTGACCGTCTGTCCGTCTGTCCGTCTGTCTGTCCGTCCGGATGAACGCTGAGATCTCGGAAACTATGAGAAACCTGAGCTTCTTACGCAGCGCAAGTTTGTTTCAGTAGACTGCCACGCCCACTCTAACGCCCACAAACCGCCCAAAACTGTGGCTCCTACAGTTTTGATGCTAGAATAAAAATTTTAACATAAGTGTATTCTTCTCATCAATACCTATCGATTGACCCGAAAAAAAATTGCCACGCCCACTCTAACGCCCACAAACCGCCCAAGCCTGTGACGGCCACAGTTTTCATGCTAGATAAAAAATTTTAACTGAAATGTATTAATCTCGTCAATACCTATCGATTGATCCAAAAAAAATTTGGTCACGCCCACTCTAACGCCCATAACGCTTAAATCTGTCTACCGCCGGTAGGTGGCGCATTTTAATCTCGCTTTGCTGCTTGCATATCTCCATTTAGCTGAGTAACGGGTATCTGATAGTCGAGGTACTCGACTATAGCGTTCTCCCTTGTTTTTTACTGTGTTCCAGCTGCGTGTGTATATTTACATAAATATTCTAATACAGTTCACTCTAACTACCCTTTAACCCTTCAACGTGGATTATAATTCCAATTCGGTTGTCAAACAAAAAGTGGAAGAACAAAAACAAAAAAGAACAGGAAGTTAACTTCGGCAAGCCGAAGTTTGTATACCCTTGCTGTAATAATTATTAAATTTAAAAATACAAAAAATGATATTCCGAATAGTATAAGATAATATGTCAAAAAAGACCTTAGCTATAATTTGTTTCATATTATTTTTCCACCAAGTTTCCGATCGTTCCTATGGCAGCTATATGATATAGTCGTACGATTTTGAAAAAATTTAAATCGAAATTTAAAACCAATAAACAAATGTTATTTACAAGCTCCGGATGTTATATGTTAAAAAACACCGATGCTATAAATTGTTTCATAATATTTTCCCGACAATTTTCCGATCTTTTCTTTTGAAGCTATATGATATAGTCGTCAGATTTTAATAAAATTTAATTTGAAATTTATAACTAATTAAAAAATGGTATTTCCAAGCTTAGAAGGTTATATGTTAAAAAACACTAAAGATATAATTTGTTAAAGTTCTTTTTTCGATTATTCCTATGGGAGCTATAAGATATAGTGGTCCGATCCGGCCGGTTCCGACTTATACAAAGTTTCAGCGCGATAGCTTTAAAACTGAGAGACTAGTTTGCATAGAAACGGTCGGACACGTCTAGTCATGCTGATCAAAAATATAAATACTTTATGGGGTCGGAATCGTCTCTTGCACTGCGTTGCAAACTTTTAACTGAAATAAATATACCCTCTGCAAGGGTATTACAAGGAAGAACGATATAGTCGAGTTCCTGATACCCCTTACTCAGCTAAGGGGACCAAAGGGAAATGGAGATATGCAAGCAGCAAAGCGAGATTGAAATGCGCCACCTACCGGCGGTAGACAGATTAAAGCGTTACGGGCGATACACTGGGCGTGGCAAATTTGTCTCCAACATTAATCTGACTTTTTAACATACCTGCTCTAGTTTTTTAGAGCCCCACCTGTACTACAGAATTGTTTTGACTTATTTGAAGTTTTACCGAAAACTAATTCATATGGACAACAATCATGTTCCATAGAGGGTGTTGTATTGAAACATTATGTAAAGTATATAAGCGAAACAACCCAATCTGTTTTGTTAGACGAGATGTATGATCTAACGTATTCGTTAAATGTTTTGTGGCTTCTTTCTACTGTTCCCTAAGGTCTTATGATGGTGTATAGTGGAGGTTATGTTTTCAGTATCTAAATATTTTTCTTAAATCATCGGCAATTGATTTCTTGTATTCAGTTGCCATTTTCGTAATGAAAGTATTCTTTGGACCGTACTTTAAATTCAATTCAATTTAATTCAGTTAAAGATTCAAATACAGCTAAAGGGAATGGTATCGAGGTTTTTCCTTAAATCACAGATTAGAGTAAGTGCAAATTTATTGCCTTGATCCGATTTGGGTTATGGACCCATCGTATCCAACAACACTCTATCACATGCACTTAAAGGTGTTTCTGTTATGGTCAGGGGAGTTTGTGATGTTTGGTAGTTTTGACTTTTTGGCATTTAGGACATTTCTCTACGTTGTTTGCAACGTAGCTCGTTGTTTACGGTTTAAAATCTGCAATTAGTCTCGATCTAAGGGTAGGCCAATCTTCGATGTTCGGAATGCCCAATGATCGTGCTACGTGTCCGTCTAAGTTTCTTTCGATGGCTCCAAGTAGAATCCTTTGTTGTCGCGCATCAATAGTTTGGCAGAGTATAACTACATAGTCCACTCTGCTGATGAAGGTGTAGAGGGTTTCTGGATCACCCTTAAATGGCATGATGTCTTTTAGATGCCGACGAGCTTCAGCGCCACATTTTAGGGTGCGGCGATATTTGGTTGTGCCATTGTAATTGTAAAGAATAAAAATAAGAGTTTTGTTTTATTTTTATTTTGATTTCACTTATTAAAGTTTTATTGTTTGTTTAACTTAATTATACCCGTTACTCGTAGAGTAAAGGGGTATACAAGATTCGACGAAAAGTATGTAGCAGGCAGGAGGAGGCGTTTTCGACACCATAAAGTATATATATTCTTGATCAGGATTACTAGCCGAGTGATCTAGCCATGTCCGTCTGCCCGTCTGGGAACGCTGAGATCTTGGAAACTATAAGAGCTAGGCTATTGAGATTTGACATGTAGATTCATGAGCTTCTTACGCAGCGCAAGTTTGTTACGCGAATATGACACGCCCACTCTAATGCTCACAAACCGCCCAAGCCCGTGGCGTTCACAATTTGTATGCTAGATAAAAAATTTTAACTGAAATGTATTGGTCTTGTCAATACCTATCGATTGATCCAAAATTGTCCATATGAATTAGTTTTCGGTAAAACTTCAAATAAGTCAAAACAATTCTGTAGTGCAGGTGGTAAACTAGAGCAGGTATATTAAAAAGTCAGATTAATGTTGGAGACAAATAAGGAAAAACATAAAATTAAAAAAAAAAAATAGCTATAGCTTTAAACTAAAGCCAGAGAATACGCTGTTGTCGATGGCATTGACTATAAGATACCCGTTACTCAGCTTATGGGAGTGCGAGAGGAATGGATACATGCTTAAAGCACCTTGCTGAAATCGACTCGGCTAGTGATCCTGATCAAGAATATATACACTTTATGGGGTCAGAAACGCTTTCTTCTATTTGTTACATAATCTTCGAGAAATCCAATTTACCCTTTTACTCTACGAGTTACGGGTATAATAATAAAAATCAAATAGTGAATAAGGATAGATTAAAGGTCGATTACTCTAATATGGGTAGATGATGAAGATGTGAAGTGTGTAGTCGAGTTTTTCATCAGGCCATAAAAAACACAAACATATATCCAAACGAGGACGCACTGCTCCCTGGCCACAGAAAACGTGGTGGATCCGCAGTGGACCAGCGTACCTCACGAGAATCAGCACTTTGTTTTGCAGAAAGCTGAACTCGGTTTTCACTCATATTTTCGGAAAACGTTCTGAAAAACCAGGAAAAGGCAGGAAAGCGCGGACTTGTTAAAAAAGATAACTACATTGCAGGTGGAATGGTCAAAAATGGCGTGGAAGGCAGGTTTTCCTTGACAAGGATTTGACAGTGGAAAAGCAAGCGAATAAAGTGGCTCGTCTAGATATAAAAAAAGATTCTTCCGGCCATTCGCAGGGACACAAAAGTAAATGTCGAAACCGACAGTATCAACGTATGCGGAAATTGGATGTCTTTTAATAATAAAAAGGTGCGTATGTGGAAAGGAAAACCAGCTGAAACAAAATTAAAGGAAATATACGGAAACAGTTTGACAATGTCTCACATTAGTTATGCGTTACTAAGCTAAAAGACTAAGTCAAATAACTTAAAAGAAATCCGAACCAGAGCCAGAGGATGTGCAAGTGGTGAATTGATATATGGAATAAAAGAAGAACTTCATGAACAGAATATAATCAGTTTCGTAAATATAGATCAGACCATTATTATCCAACTGAGGACCGAAGGAAATTAAATCCTGGACCTACCCCCAGTGTACATTAATTGCCATCATTGGAAAAGAGATTCTGGGAAGTTATACGATGTTTAAAAACCATGTTCGATTAAATGAAAGTGAACTGGTCATAGGAGTAAAGCATGGCCGGGAGAAGCTCAACTTCACGGTTTCGACCAACAGTTCATAGAGAAGCAAGTGCAGGAATGGCTGGCAGAGGGAATTTTTGTACCCAGCTCCTCTGAGTATGCTTCGCCACTGGTTCTTGTAGCTGAAAAGGACGGATCCAGACGATTTTTTTGCGATTATCGTAGACTCAAGCAAAAAATCAAGAAGGACTATTTTCCGATGAGTCTAATTGACGATGTTCTTGGCGGGTTGCAGGGCTCAAAAATATTCACAACCCTGGACATGATTAACGGATTCTTTTAAATGTCGATTGACGAAGAATTCAGAATTCAGAAGACACTCCGGGAGGTACGTACCAGGGCACTGTTCCGGCGGGGCTTCCCCCCCCGACTGGGGACGCTGCTGTCGGTTCGTGGGCCAAGGTGGGGATCCACTCTTACGCCCATCGTGTAAGAGTCTATCGCCATGAAAATCTATCTCACGCGCACACCATCCACAAGCTGCCACCTACGCGTTTTTACCCTCATCACTGTTAACAACAAATTCAGCTGTTACAGTGTTTCCAACGGCCTATCATCTTTCTACCTTTCCCTTGAGAAACTGGCTCCACTTTATTTTCAACTTAAACTCCGTAGCTCGATTTAGTACACGTTCTAACTTTTGTATCCTTCATTTACATTCTTAGATGGAATAATGAGATCATCCATGTATGTTACGACCGTAACATCTTCCACCATGTCTAGTAGAATCGCATAAATGTATCTTGAAAATACGGCTGGTGGGATCGAAATTCCAAAAGAAACATATAAAAACTCGAATTGCCCTGCATGTCACAAAAAATGTAGATTTTCTCGAATTTTGCTCAACTGGTACATGGAAAAATCCATTCGCTAAGTCAAGTGTTGTGAAGAGGCTGTTTCCTTGCAGTCTTTCAATGGCATCGTCTATAAGTGGCATCGGAAAATGATCCTTGGCAATCTTAGCGTTTAGTCGTCTATAGTCGCAGCAAAGGCGCTTGATGCCATCCTTTTTCGGTACCAAGACAACCGGCGAGGCATACTCAGACGAACTTGGTTGGACAATCTTCTCTTCTAACCATTTCTCAACCTGGTTGTCGATAATTGTCTTGTCTACAGGTGAAATGAGTCGAGGGCGTTCATAGACTGGGTATTCGTCATTTAGCAGCATCTTCATTTGAATGGGACTGTTTTTTTTCTTCTCTGGCTTGTAGATGTTGATCAAATCTTTAACAGTTTTAGCAAGTGGTCTATCCAGGTGAGCGACGTCGATCTCGGGATCCTCACCCTTAGCAAAAAGACACATCTGGGGGTATTCCTGGAATATGTGAAACTCAGACCTGACTTCTTTTTCTCCGGCAAAAGATTCCGGGATGTTGTGGTTCCCTTTTTGTTGAAATGTAACCGAATTCTCTGAGAAGCTTCAGGACGTAATTCCCAATGACTGCTGAGTACTTGATATCATTTCTGCTGGTAACGTGAAAGATTAAGTCCAAACAAGCGCTGTCTACCATAACTGTGGTTACGAAACTGCCAAGCGTATTTAGCTCGCTGTTACAAATGCCCAATAGAAAGTGTTTTTCGTTTATAAGCTCGATATTTCCTAGTTTCTCAACCACGTCATCACGGATAAGGCAAAGATCAGAGCCTGTATCGATCAAAGCGGAAAATCGAACTCCATTACAGGAAATTTACTTAAATATACATTTGCCACTGCTACTAATATGGTTCGTCATGGAGTTGTCTCTTTTTCCCTCCTTCTTTTCAGCTATCCTATTGCCTGGACAATTCGATGCCTTGTGGCCAAGCTGTTCGCATCTGTAGCATTTAATGGGCTGGTTACACTCCCTGGCAAATTGCGAAGGATCACCACACTTAAAACATTTTTTGGAATGTTGTTTGATCACATCAGGTTTCTTGTCTTCATTGATATTATGAGATTTAAGCAATTGACGGCGACTGCACCGAATTTTCTCATATACCTTTATATGCTCCTTCAGTTCCTGCAGAGTCCTGGCCTGGTATAAGTTGATTTTGTTGGCTCTCGAGTCGGGTATCCCTTTGATGAAGTACTCTTTAAGCCTGTGGTCGTCCAGATTGACAGTCTTTACTATTTCCATGAGTGAATAGAGATAATCCTTGTAATCCTCATTTGGGCTTTTTCGGCGGTTTTTTAACATTCGGTGAACTTCAATTGCTGATACCTCTGAGCCGAACTCAGCTTCTAAAGCTCGCTTGAGAGTTGACCAGTTGGAAATACCTGGCTGACTTCGAACAATTATTTTAGCTGCTCCCTTTGACAATTGCGTCGAATAGATAAACATTTGAAGACTATTCCATTGGACTGCTGTGGCATTATCTTCAAACTCCTGGATCCAGCTGTGAACAGACGGCTGGCTCGAACCATTAAACTGAGAAAGTGAGTCCTTAATGTCGCGCAGTGTAAAAGAACTACGGCCTTCGTCTGATTTGGATCTTGGTTGCATTGAACTTGCATCCTCGTAATCAGATTCCTCGTCCGCGATTTCTAGGTAGGAGTTGTTGGAGATTAGATATTAATCCCCTCACTTATGCCACAATGGGCCCCTTGTGATACCACATGATCTCTGAAAGATCCGTTTCCCTAGCTCATGGGTTATCTGCCTCCGCGAAGTATTCTGTTCTTCTTAAGAAACATAGTAGTTTTTGAATGCTTACGTCCTGAATGGCCGCAAGGTTCGGAAGTGTGTAGCTACCTAGGGTTTGAAAGCGCTTTAGGTTATGCGCTGGGCAGAAGCATAGGAGGTATTCGATGCTCTCCTCTTCGTCTATCTCTTTGCAGCTGCGGCAGAAGTCGTGGTTACTTAGACCCAGCCTTATCGCATGAGTCCCTATAAGACAGTGGCCCGTGAGGGCATTTAGGAGAGTGGAGATGTCCTCCCTGCTACATTGTAGGAGAGTTTTTGTTCTTTTCGTGTTATAGTTTGGCCATGTGAGTCTAGAATTGTGGCATGTTGAGATTGAGTTCCAACGGTTGTTGGAAAGAGTATACAATCTCTGCCTGAGATGGAGCTTGCAGGTAGCCATGGGCATCCCTACCGTGTCCTTATCACGAAGGATATCGGCGGTTGTCCCCTGTCTTGCCAGCTCGTCTGCTATGCAGTTGCCCTCAATGTTGCGGTGCCCAGGCACCCAGATGAGGTTGATTCTCAGATGAGTGGCCATCTCGTTAAGAGATTTGCGGCATTCAGAGATTGTTTTTGAGCTCGTTGTGTAGGAGTCGAGGGCCCTGAGGGCAGCTTGACTATCCGAGAATATGAAGATATCACTGTCTTTATGTACAGACGTGTTCAGGTGGGTAGTGGCTTCCTAAATTGCCATCACTTCCGCTTGGAAAACACTACAGTGGTCTGGTAGGCGGAATGAGACTTTTATGTCTAGTTCGGGGGAGAAGACTCCCCCACCTGTTTGGGAGTTAAACTTGGAGCCGTCAGTGTATATGTTGACGGCGTTTACGAATTGATGTGGGAGGTTGTCCCAGTCTGAACGGGTGGGTATATGAATTTTGTATCTTCTTTCGAAGTTGACTATGGGTGGGACGTAGTCTGTATAACGTGGTAGGGGTGAATGTTTTGATAGGATAATGGAGTGACCCGTGGAGCCCGTTGTCCATGCCGCTGCTTCACGGAGCCTCAGCGCTGTTGCAGATGCCCAGCTTTTGGCAAGTAGGTCCAGGGGTTGGAGATCGAGAATTGTGTTTAGTGCCTCGGTGGCGGTAGTGCGCAGCGCCCCACTGATGCAGAGCTCTGCGCTCCTTTGGATCTTGTGAAGGATCCGGAGGTTGCAGTTCTTATCTAGAGAAGGCCACCAAACGATGTTTCCGTAGAGGAGAATGGGCCTGACTATTGCAGTATATAGCCAGTGAACTATCATGGGGCAGAAACCCCACTTCCTCCCTATGGCTTTTTTACAAGCGAAGAGGGCTATGGCCGCTTTGCGTGTGCGATCTAGGATGTTATCAGTCCAGAGGAGCTTTTTGTCAAGGATGACACCTAGGTACTTTGCTTGGTTGCTAAAGGTTAGGCGCGTTTGGTGTAGTTTTGGGGGAACTAGAATTGGTACCTTGTACTTCCTTGTAAAGAGAACTAGTTCGGTCTTTTCCGGGTTAACTCCCAGTCCACAGCCAGCCGTCCACCGGGAAAGGGTGGATAGGGCTGTCTCCATTAGATTACAAAGGGTTTGCGGGAATTTGCCCTGCAGTAGGATAACCACGTCATCCGCGTAGGCTACCACTTTTGTGCCCGCCTCTTCTAGAAGTGATAGCAGTTTGTTGACCACCAAAACCCATAGAAGAGGTGAGAGTACGCCCCCTTGTGGGGTTCCTCTACTGACATTCCTGGTCGAGAGGGCCGATCCCATAGTGGAGTGCACTACCCTGCTGGTTAGCATGGTGTGTATGAGTCCCACTATGGGCCGCTCAATGCCCAGTTCAGTCAGAGCACCAGTGATCGCCGTTGGGGTGACGTTGTTGAAGGCGCCTTCTATGTCTAGAAACGCTGCAAGAGAGTATTCCTTATTGTGGAAGCCTCATTCTATACTGTACACTAGAGAGTGGAGGGCGGTATCGGTTGATCTTCCCTTACGGTACGCATGCTGTGCGTCAGAGAGTAGGCTATGGTCGATGGTTAGTCTGATATGGGTGTCAATTAGCCTTTCCAGGGTCTTCAACAAGAAGGAAGAGAGACTGATCGGGCGGAAGTCCTTTGGGTTGGTGTGGGAGGGCTTGCCGGCTTTCGGTATAAAAATTACCTTAACGTCCAGCCACCTTGTTGGAATATGGTTTAGAGCAAGGCAGCCGTGGAAGATGGCTGTCAGCCAGGGAAGGGACATATCTAATGTCCGTTGTAGCTGGGCCGGAAAGAACCCATCTGGGCCAGGTGATTTGAAGGGCTTAAAAGAGTTAACAGCCCACTGAATGCGGTCAGGGTTTGAAATGTTGGCAATACTCTGGTCGTCTAGATTCACCTCTATGTGGAGGTCCTCCACTACCTGGGTATTGTTAGGGAAGTGTGTGTCTAACAGTAGTTCAAGGGTTTCCTGACTGTTTTCCGTCCAGCCATCAGCATTGTTTTTAAGATAGCCAATGGTAGCTGGAGCTTTAGCTAGAATTCTTCTGAGTCTGGATGCCTCCGCAGTAGATTCTATGCTACTGCAGAAGTTAGCCCAGGCTCTTCGTTTTGATATTCTTATTTCCTTTTTGTATAGGCTTAGTTTTGAATGATATAGATTCCAGGAGGATTCGCTATTGTTATATTTAGCTTTGTTGAAGTAAGTTCTACACTCTCTTTTAAGGTTCGCCAGGGTTGGGTTCCACCATTGGGGTTTGTGCTTTGTTTTGACTGTTCTACTTGGGCAAACCCTTTTTAAGGCCTCACCGCAGATATCAGTAAAAGTGTTAACTAGGTTATCTAATTCTTGACGGTTGCGTATGCGTGTCGGGGGAGCGAGTAGGTTCCTGTTGAGGAGATTTTTGTAGTATCCCCAGTTGGTTAATCTTAGATTAGTGATGTTCTCGGCGGGAGGATGGTCTAGACTTATTGTAAATTCTATGTAACGGTGGTCTGAGAATGAGTGTTCGATCCCCACCTTCCACGCTTCTAGTTGGTTAAGTAGGGGATCAGATATTAGAGTAATGTCTAGTACTTCCCTCCTATTTCTAGTGATGAAAGTTGGGTCATTACCTTTGTTGCAGATGAATAGATTTGATTGAAGGAGATAGTCGTAGAGTAATTCACCCCTTTCGTTGGTGTTTGTACTTCCCCATTGTGTGTGGTGAGAGTTAGCGTCCCCACCCAGGATGAGTTCCTTAGATGAGTGAGTGCGTGTGAGTTGTTGTGTAGTGGTGTTTGGTAGTGGCCCTTCGTGGTCGTGAGCCAGATAGAATGATGCTATGGTGTGATGGGTGTGTTCGTTTAGCTCCAGTCTGACCGTCTGACCGTGGTAAGGTCGCCTTCGCTAAACTGTGGAATAAGAAATGTGTTAAAGTGTGTTTTTGTAAGAATGCAGGTTCTGGTTTTACCCTTGTCCTTGGTGTAAAATATCTTGTATAGGGGGGTTGATAAGCCACAGATGTTGTTACCAACAATCCATGGCTCTTGAATGAGGACTACGTCTATGTTGCCTGTTGCCAGGCGGGTGAGGAGGGCAGCGGATGCTGCCTTGCTGTGGTGCAGATTAATTTGCAGAAACTGCACCATCTTTGGGACTGGGGTCGGGCTGGGTACCCTCCGCTTCCTCCGCTATGTCCTGGAGGACAGAGCGCCCTGGTCGGGTTGTGTCCTGGGTGCACAGCTGTTTCAGGCTCTCCGTCAGCTCCGAGTCGGTTGACACGTAGCCGGTGAGGGTGGCCACCTCGTGATCTGGTTCGTCGTCGCTCGGGGGTTTGTCGAACCCGTAGTTCACTCTGTGCTGTTGGGCTGCGAGGGAATCCAAGCAGGCCTGGTTTAGGAGGATAACCACGCTCATGGTGACTATTGCTTCGAATAGATAAACATTTGAAGACTATTCCATTGGACTCCTGCGGCATTATCTTCAAACTCCTGGATCCAGCTGTGAACAGACGACTGGCTCGAACCATTAAACTGATAAAGTGAGACCTCAATGTCGCGCTGTGTTAATGAACTACTGCCTTCATCTGATTTGGATCTTGGGTTGTGCATTGAACTTGCATCCCCGTCATCAGATTCCTCATCCGCGATTTCGTCAGCCGATAAGTTGTAGTGGTCGAGAAGTCTGTCCTGCAATGTTTGCCTTCTACCTCTTGTATCTAAATAAAGCTATGATAATTGCTCTTTTAGCTCGTTTACGTTAAGCGACAAAATTTTTTCCCTCTGCATTCTGTACTCGTTGTTACTCTCTGCTTACATATAGTAGAAATTATACAATTATAAAAAATTCTTGTACTAAACTTCGTGGTTAAATTTTTGGAAATGTTAAAGGTTATAGTATGAAAATACTATATACTATGAAAATACTGTTCTGCGAACAGCGGACTTTTGGTGCTTAAGTCTGGTCTTAAGTGTTCCTTCGTTGGCACGACACACCCTGTGGCCAAGGTGACGCTGCTTTTCAGGTTTTTTCACCCAATTTGCGCTTTCCCAAAGGAAGATTTTGACGCCTCCTCGCTCGCTTGCAGAACCTTTGCACAAGTTGCGCACCTTGCTATACCTTTCAGGTGTACACGATCTGCCAGTGAACTACTTTCCCTCCTTCTTAGAACAATGTTATCCGCACTCTGATTTTAATGAATCTGTGTGGCACGTCCGCTTTTCTGCCGTTTTTCCAAGTAAATCCCACTTCTGACACCAAATTTATAGGATCGTCGGTGATTGGTTCAAAGATAATCTCAACCATTACGTTTAATGACTTTGTTTAATCGAGAACAGTTTTACATCTTTTTCCTCCGAAAAACAGAAAGCAAAAGCGTGTACTCGGTGCGAAGATTCTTTTCGTGCGGTATCGAATATAATATTTTGACAGAGTTTTAAGCGATAATATTACGTTAACAGATTTGAATATACCTTAATGTCGATTGTAGACACGATCACTGTACGCCGGGGGGTAGCGGGGTACCGTGGTGGCGCTGATGGAATGGCGTGGGAGGCGACGGCGGGAAACTGGCGGCGTCGGCGGGCTGCTTTGCTGGGCTTCGATGGCTTGCTGCTAATGCGGTTCGCTGCTGGTGCTGCGGAAGCTGTAGGGGAGAAACCACTCGAAACGCGTATTGCCCCTTAATCGAAATGAATGTACGCACAAAAGTTAACTTGGTAAAAGTAGGCGGGGGTACGACCGCGGTTTATTTCAGTTGAACTCCAGAATTGAACTAATTTAATTTAAGCTCCGCTCTGCGCTCCAAAGCGCAGCGGTGCAGCTGGATAGCGGGGCCAGTCCAGATTCGCCGGACAGTGGGCCTGAACATTCCGCCCCCTTGCAATCGCTAGCGTTGCAAAAAATAAAGGAGACGGAACTTCGGCCATTCGCCTACGCCTCAAGCCTGCGTACAGGCGCCGGAGACGATCCACCCGAACACCGTCTTCTGGGCTACTGGCCGGCTGTATCGCCTTCGGGTAGACGTCCGCGCCCAGAATCAATGAAACAGTGGCTGGCCGGTGGAAACGCTCATCCGCGGTAGCTCCTGAAATTTCTGGACGCTGGAAAAATGCGGCGAGCGACGGAGCTGGTGTCGAGGATGCTGAGCGCGGTGGAGGGGCAGGCGTTTGGCGAGTTGGCGGATCTTGCCGGCGCGAACGCTGCGGAGAAGCGGGCTGTTCCTTGGAGCGGGACTTTTGCTTGGAGCCGGACTTTTTCCGGGAAACAAGGTCGTGCATGTGCAGCAGCGTGTGATGGTTCCGGTTGCACATTCTGCACCGGTCACCGCTCCGACAGCTCCCAGTGGAGTGCTCGTGCGCGAGACAGTTCGCGCAGTACTTGTTAATGAGAACTGCCCGCAGCCGCTTCTCTGCGCTCAGCTTTAGGAACCTCTGACACTTCCGAAGAGGATGGATTCCGCGGCAGACTCGGCATCGGTAGGACTGAGTACCTCTAGTACGTCTGCTGTCCAAAGCCTGAGCGCTACGTGGACGGGGAGCCATTTTCCTGTTTAGAGTGTGGATAAGGAAAAAACAAACAGGGCTGATTAACACTGACGTGGATAATGGCTACGGACTAAGGTGTATAAGAAACGCGGCTCGTTACGAGGTAGTTTTGGGCGGCTCTCTTGGAAGAAGAACCACCTTGGTCACTGGACGTTTGACAATGCCGCGTGTCGTACGAATGTCGACTACGCGGACATTACCATCGGCTCCCGGAAAAACGGAGTCTATTCTTCCGAGTCGCCACTCATTTGAGGGAAAAGTGTCATCCTTAATGACGACCAGATCGCCAACACGCAGATTTTCTGTGGGGACTTGCCACTTGTTGCGCTTGTGGAGCTCCTTAAGGTACTCATCCTTCCATCGAGTGCGGAATTGTTGATGGAGAGACTTTAAGTGCTGCCACCGGTTTAGAATAGACTTGGATTCGCCCTTTACTTCAAGAAAGTGCCCTGGTGTCAACGCTAAGAGATCAGTTGGGTCCTCGGACATGGGAGATAGCGGTCTGGAATTCAGACAAGCTTCGATTCTAGCTAGGAGGGTGGACAGCTCTTCAAAGGTGTACTTCCGTTTAGCTGTGGACTTGTAAAACAAGGTCTTGAAGCTCTTGACACTAGCTTCCCATAGGCCTCCCATATGGGGTGCCCCAGGAGGAATGAATTGCCAGGTGAGCTGCTGATGACTATACGCATCGGTCACAGACTCCTTAACGGCTTGCGGGAAGTCTCGGGAAAGCACGGTGGAGGCGCCGACGAAGGTCTTTCCGTCTTCTAGAGACGAAACGAGCGAAAGCGGCAAGAAACTTTTCAGTCGTTAAGTCGGATGTAGGCTCTAGATGGATGCCCTTTGTAGAAAAACAAACCAAAACCAACACATACCCTTTCGTAATGAGACAAGCTCTTCCGGTATAACTTTTTATGTCAAACTCGCTCTTTCGGAAAACTTCCCATCATCTGGACTTGCAATCTCTTTTTGTGGATAACGCAGACCTTGCAGGAGTTAAACACTGCCTTCACCAAGTTCTTTATTCTTGGAACCCAGTATCTGGACCGAGTGAGACGCACCACTTACTGGTTGCCACCATGTAACGTAATGAGATGAGTGAATTTGACCAGAAGCAGCGAGAGTGCACATTCGTATGGCAGGATTATCGGATGTCGTTCATCATACCGCAAACTATCGGAGGCCGTTACGCGGCCGCATGCCCTGATTACCCCTTTCTTATATAGAAAGGGGTTCAGGGAGAGAATCGAACTCGCCGCGGGCACAGGACGCTTCTGACTCAAGCAGCGGTATTCTTCAGGAAAATACCTGCGCTGAGTGCAAATTGTCATGAGTTCTTCCGCGGCGGTAACGTCCTGGGCCTCTAGACGGACCCCGGAAGGCGGTGATTGTCTTCGACATCGTTGGACAAATCGATGGACATACGCGAGGACCCGCAAAGCTCTATATAACTTGGAAAAGCGATCTAGGAAATCTTCTGACGGCATAGACGCCACATGGACTTCAACGGCACGCTTTTCGATCTCAGTCACCGGCAGGTCGGTTCCCTGGCTGGGCCAATGATCGCGTGGACGTTGCACCCAAGTGGGTCCATGCCACCAAAGCGAGATATCCACCACCTCTTGAAGGGGAACTCCTCGACTAGCCAAATCAGCTGGATTATGGTCGGATTGAACGTGCGACCAATTGGCCGCCTCAGTGGACTCGGTGATCTTCGTCACCCTGTTGGCAACGAACGTAGTCCAATGGCACGCTGGTTTGGCAAACCATGCTAGCACAATCGTGGAATCGGTCCAACAATGGAATTTTGAGGTCAGCCTCGGCATATTAGGAAGAATGGCTTCGGCCATCTCGGACAACCACATAACTCCAGCCTGGGAAGGGACACCGTTTTGACTGGCGCCACACGCGTCTTGGCCGTGAGCAAGTGCACCATCGTCTCATGGCCCACTTCTACGCGCACATAGATCGCAGCACCGTATGCCTTTTGCGAGGCGTCACAAAATCCGTGGTGCTCTACGCGGAACTCTGCACGGAAGGAAACCCTTCTGGGTATTCTGACCTGGTCTAGGACCGAATAGCTCTGGAGAAAGCTGTTCCACCTTTGGCACAGCTCAATTGGAAGTTTATCGTCCCAGCCTAGATCCTGAAGCCAAATCTCTTGCATACAGATTTTGGCACACACAACAAATGGAGCGGGCCAGCCTGCTGGATCAAACAGCTTGGCAATTTGGGAAAGGACTTGGCGTTTCGTGTGGGAGATTTCCGTTGCTAAATCTGGTGGGACGAAAAATAACTCATCGGACGTCGCCTTCCATCGTACGCCGAGAGTTTTGGCTGTGCTCTCAGTGTCGATCTCGAGGAAGTAGGTTGTCAGAAGATGATCGCTTTGGATATGAGCTAATATTTCTTTGTTGTTGGAGGTCCATTTTCTCAATGGAAGCCCCGCGGAATCTAGAGCACTTTGTAGCTCGCGAACAATGGACTTAGCGTCCTCGGCGGAGTCAGCTCCCGAAAGGACATCGTCTACATACATATGATTTCGAATGACGTTGCTCGCTCTTGGATGGCTGAGCTGCACGTCAGTTGCCAACTGTTGCAGGACTCGAATGGCCAGGAATGGCGCGCAATTGACTCCAAAAGTTACCGTCTGTAATTCGAAATCTCGAATGTGCCCCTCGCTGTTGCGGAATAAGATGCGCTGGAACGGGGAATGCTTCGGATCTACCCATATCTGCCGATACACTTTCTCGATATCGGCACTGTAGACGTATCGGAAATATCGCCACTTCAGGATCTGGATAGTTAGATCGGACTCTAAGACTGGGCCAGCATGAAGGATATCATTTAAACTGACCCCATTCTCTGAAGGGCTGGAGGCATTGAAAACCACACGTACTTGGATGTACTTTCCGGCTTGAGCACGGCATGATGCGGAAGGTAATAACTGGCAGAATTATGGGTAGGACGGACCTCTTTCATGTGATTGAGGTCGAGATACTCTTGAATCACGGAGTCGTATTTGGCTTTCAGCTGACAGTCCCTCTTTAGGCGTTGCTCGGTTCTTAGGAACTGCGACAACGCGGAGGATCTGGAGTGACCGAGGGCGGATTTTACGCTTTGAGGATCACGAAACGGAAGACTTACGACATACCTGCCGTTATCGTCTCTCGTAGTCGTTCGGAGAAAATGTTCCTCACATGTCAAATCGGAATATTTTGTCACTTTTACTGGCAGATCCTCAACCTCCCAAAATTTGGTGAGCAGCCTATCCAGGGACGTGTCAACTGTGTGGGATATTCGTGTGGAAAAAACGGAAATCTGATTTTCCCTTGGAGCAGGAACGGGTCCTGTTAGGATCCACCCGAAAATGGTTTCTTGCCCGAGGAGAGAGCCACAAATATTCGGCCGGGTGCCGCTTAGGAGAATGGATGGCAGTACGTCGGCCCCGACCAGAATATCTATCTGTGCGCTCTCGTAGAACTTTGGATCCGCTAGTGACAGTTCGGGAAGATCCCGTAGAAACTGTTGCGGAATCGGACAAGATGGAAGGTTTCCAGCTAATTGAGGAAGAACATAAGCCGTCATGTTTATTTGCAAGCCAGGCCTGGTCGGAGAACGGATGGTAAACTGACAGAGCTTTTTGGATTCAGCGGATACTGTCTGGTTTAAGCCTGATACTTGGGCTCGGATTACCTGATGAGGCAACTTAGTTAGTTTGAACAGCCGCTCAGAAATAAAGGTTGCCTCTGATCCTGAATCTATCAAGGCACGAGCTTTAAAAATCGACCCCAGGTGACATATGTCAATTATGGCGGTGCCCAGCAAGACGGATCTATACCCCGTCGCGAAGTAATTTTGGACTGTAGAGTCCGTGGACCGGGAAGAGGTGGCAACTGGTGTACTTGGTCTTGATCTGGGTCTTGGGGTGGGATTCAAAGGCGATTGGGAGGAGTTGCCTCTGTGTAGTAAGGTGTGATGGCGGCCGCGGCACGTAAAGCAACTATGAGTGCTCTCACAATCACGCAGCTGATGCCCTCGTGCGAAGCAGTTTAGACACAGCGGCTTCCTCTTTATGTATGCCGAACGCTCGTCGGCCGTCATCTGGAGGAACCGTGCACATGTGCGGACAGGATGGTTTTCCTTCTTACAAAGGTCACATCCTTTTGGCTTGGGTGCTACCCTTGTCTCGTAAGAATTTATTCTTCGAGGCGCTGCAGTGGGGGCGAATATTTTTGGCGGAGATTGACTCGAGCCTGACGACCGTACATCGTCTATGGCTTCTAAGTTCCGGTGACGCTCCGTAAGGAAGGCGTTCAGTTCCTGCCACGTCGGAATCTCTGCCTTGTTGTGCAGGGACTGTTCCCACAAGGATAGCGTGAGCTTAGGAAGTTTGGAGGAGCACATGTACACTAGGAGGCAATCCCAATTTTCGGTTTCAATTCCGGACATTTCTAAAGCCGTAAGGCAACCCTGGATGGTACGTTGAAGTTCACGGATAGGTGACCCAGATTCCTGACGGACTGCACATTGAAAAGTATTTTCAGTTGGCTATTTACTAACAACCGCTTGTTTTCGAAACGCTCAGTTAGGTTAGCCCAAGCTGAGCGAAAGCCATCGTTAGTAAGGGGGGAGTTTGACACTATCGTGTGTGCATCGCCGCTTGATTTGGCATTTAGGTGAAACAATTTTTCGACTGGCGTCAGCCTTGGATTGTTTATGTAAATGGCCGTAAACAGATCCCTAAAGGTCGGCCACCGCAGATAATCTCCGGTGAAAACCTCGGTATCGCACGGAGGCAGCCGACATCCAGAGGGAATGTAAGTCTGGGTAGGAACAGCTTGAACTTGGGGAGGCTGGGCTATCATATCCGCGATCTGAGCCCCACATCTCTCGTAAACGGAATAGCAGTAGCCGTATTTGGCATTGAGAACTGGCAAACTATCAGCTGCACTGCATTCATCGTATTCTGCCTTGATGCGGTCCCATAACGCGCGTATTTCTTCGCGGTGGATGTTCAGCACGGACAGAGTAGGAGGGATCGGCGAAGGAGTGTTTGCTCTGGATTCAAACTCACTCCTCCGATCTGAGACCTCAGTAAATTTGCTTATAGCGATTTGGGAAGGTGTTATAGCCATTTTGACGTTTGCACGGGTGACCCTTTTTCGGGGCGACGAGGTCTTGGCGGTTAGTTCGGGTGTGGGAGGATTGACATGCCTGGGACTACGGCAGGTGGAATAGACAACTTGTTGTTATCACTTCCAACGGACATTTAAAAGAAATGACTTTTTTTTTGGGTCAGAACCTGCCCGCCCTTGTTTATGTCGGATAAATAGGAAACCTGGCCCACTTCTGGAACAGTGGAACGAGGTTTCGACAAAAAAAAGTAGTGGATCGGAGAAATAGAAATTGGAAGCAAGTACCGACCTGGTTACTTTACGGAATTAAAAACCCAATGATACGGATTAGGAACGGTGAGTGATGAGTTCGTATATCACCCGTGGAGAAATAATACTATAATATTTAACCTTTTTGGTATATGTATATTGTAATTTTTGCGTTTGAAATAAATTGAGGGGGGAAAAATACCAAATACCCCGGTGGAGTAATTTATTTAAACGTCTGAATGAAGAAAAATACCAAAATATGTCAAAAAGTTGTTGGCCGGAGATCTGAGACCTCAGTAAATTTGCTTAGAGCGATTTGGGAAGGTGTTAGTGCCGTTTTTAGGTTTGCACGGGTGACCCTTTTTCGGGGCGACGAGGTCTTGGCGGTTAGTTCGGGTGTGGGCGGATCTACGGATATGCCTGTGATTACGGCAGGTGGAATAGACAACTTGTTGTTATCACTTCCAACGGACATTTAAAAGAAATGACCTTTTTTTTGGGTCAGAATCTGCTCGCCCTTGTTTATGTCGGATAAATACTATAATATTTAACCCTTTTGGTATATGTATTATGGTTAGGATCAAGTTTGGTATATATTTGCTGGTATTTTTTGCGTTTGGATAAATTGAGGGGGAAAAATACCAACTATGTGTATATATATAGTCCCCGGTGAAGTAATTGTAATATTTTCGTCTTTATTTAAACTTCTGAATGAAGAAAATATACCAAAGTTTGTTGGCCGGAGGATGCGATTTGTTGATTATTTAATATTGAAGTATTGCTTTAATTTGATTTAATATACCGAGGGAAAAATACTAAAAATATACCACAAAAATTGGTGGACGGAGGATGCTATGCATGTAGTGGAGTGCTGGTATTTTTCTCGTTTAAATAAAATAAATTTTAAGGAGTAAATACCAAATACCGAAAAAAAAGACTAAAAAGTTTGATGGTAAATAAAACACAATGACCAAAAAATTTTCACCTCGGTTGGTGTAATTTTTTATTTTATTATTTTTTTCCGGATGGCCCACGGAAAACTTTAATTAGTCGGAACGGAATGGTGGAGTTAAAAATTATATGTGACTGTATGTGTATATATGTAGATATTTGTATGTATGTAGATATTTGTATATATGTAGATATTTGTATATATGTTGATATTTGTATGGATGTAGATATTTATATGTATGTAGATATTTGTATGTATGTAGATATTTGCATGTATGTAGATATTTGTATATATGCAGATATTTTTATGGATGTAGATATTTATATGTATGTAGATATTTTTATGTATGTAGATATTTGCATGTATGTAACTTTCGCCGGTTTTAAATTTATTAAATAATTATTGCCGGCGGGGTATGTGTTGTTGTGAAAGTTTTCGATTTATTGTGTGTGGACTGTATTTGGAAAAACGAAAAACTATGTGCAAGTATTTTAGCGGCTGCGGATATACAGTGAGAAAAATCTTGAAATGTTTTTGGGGCCTGAATTGGCAGAACACTAGAAATTTAATAATTCTCACTTATATTTGCACAATATATTTTCTAAGCTTGGAATTTTTTCTCGATTTTGTATATGTGTATGTAAGTATGGATGAGCGGCCAAATGCAATTAAGACAAGGAAGAACGCTATAGTCGAGTACCTCGACTATCAGATACCCGTTACTCAGATAACAAACTTTAAAATAAGTAAGCCGCGCACTTTGTTCTCTCTCCCTTGCTCTCATTTCTCGGCTCTGCTTTTGTTTCAGCCAGCGCCAAGAATGAGAAAGCAACACATAAAATAGACAAAAAACATTTATATTTATGTATGCTTGCTAGACATACACAATTTTAAGGCACATTCTGTATTTCAAAATATTTGGTTGAATAGCTTTGTTTGAAAGAATTCCATTTGCCGCGGATATTAGTTTGCAATTTTTTACATCCACACACATGCATATATACATATGGCTTGTCCTAACTACTTTGGTTTGAGAGCATTGGACTGAAAACGGAAAAGTTTTTTTGGGACAATCTATAGGTATTTATTAAGCTAATACATGTTCATTGAAAGAGATAAATAAAGATGTACAGATCTTTAAAGGCTTTTGCCCGTCAATGGGACAAATGGATAAAGGGTTCATTATTCAATAGAATAAGTTAGCCGCGCACTTTGCTCTCTCTGAGCGCCGGCAGGGCTTTTTTCTTTGCCGCTAAGTTCGTCCGGCTGGACATTGTCTGGCTCTGACGTCTTAGCTTTTTTCTTTGGAGGTTTGTGGGCGTTAGAGTGGGCGTAGCAATCGATAGGTATTGACAATACTAATACATTTCAGTTAAACTTTTGTATCTACCATCAAAACCGTAGGAGCCACAGTTTTGGGCGGTTTGTGGGCGTTAGAGTGGGCGTGGCACTCTACTGAAACAAACTTGCGCTGCGCAGGAATCTCAGGAATCTGCGTGCCTAATCCCAGTATTGTAACTCTCATAGTTTCCGAGATCTCAGCGTTCATACGGACAGACGGACATGGCTAGATCGACTCGGCTAGTGATCCTGATCAAGAATATATATACTTTATGGGGTCGGAAACGCTTCCTTCTGCCTGTTACATAATTTCCGACGAATCTAGTACACCCTTTTACTCTACGAGTAACGGATATAAAAAGGAGTCGGAAAAAATTGGCAATATGGCCGCACGTAGCAAAAAAAAATCGAAGAAAAAAAATGGCGAAGTAATTATACCCGTTACTCGTAGAGTAAAAGGGTATACTAAATTCGTCGGAAAGTATGTAACAGGCAGAAGGAAGCGTTTCCGACCCCATAAAGTATATATATTCTTGATCAGGATCACTAGCCGAGTCGATCTAGCCATGTCCGTCTGTCCGTCTGTCCGGATGAACGCTGAGATCTCGGAAACTATGGGAGCTAGGCTATTGAGATTTGGCGTGCAGATTCCTGAGCTTCCTACGCAGCGCAAGTTTGTTTCAGTAGACTGCCACGCCCACTCTAACGCCCACAAACCGCCCAAAACTGTGGCTCCTACAGTTTTGATGCTAGATAGAAAATTTTAACTGAAATGTAATGTTCTCATCAATACCTATCGATTGACCCAAAAAAAAGTTTGCCACGCCCACTCTAACGCCCACAAACCGCAAAACCCTGTGACGCCCACAATTTTCATGCTAGATAAAAAATTTTAACTGAAATGTATTGGTCTCGTCAATACCTATCGATTGATCCAAAAAAAAATTTGCCACGCCCACTCTAACGCCCATAACGCTTAAATCTGTATACCGCCGGTAGGTGGCGCATTTTAATCTCGCTTTGCTGCTTGCATATCTCCATTTAGCTGAGTAACGGGTATCTGATAGTCGAGGTACTCGACTATAGCGTTCTTCCTTGTTTTTAATTGCGGTTGTCGGATTTAATCGGACTAGGAATTATATTTTCGAGTGGCTGACTGCAGACCGGCAATTAATAAGACGAAAAGCTTTACTTATCTTATCGGATTGAATGGATCAAAATGTTCGCCGGGGGGATAGCGGGGTACCGTGGTGGCGCTGATGGGAAGCGACGGCGGGAAACTGGCAGCGTCGGCGGGCTGCTGCGCTGGGCTTCGGCGGTTTGCTGCTGGTGCGGTTTGCTGCTGGCGCTGCGGAATCTGTAGGGGAGAAACCACTCGAAACGCGTATTGCCCCTTGATCGAAATGAATGTACGCACAAAAGTTAACTTGGTAAAAGTAGGCGGGGGTACGACCGCGGTTTATTTCAGTTGAACTCCAGAATTGAACTAATTTAATCTAAGCTCCGCTCTGCGCTCCAAAGCGCAGCGGTGCAGCTGGATAGCGGGGCCAGTCCAGATTCGCCGGACAGTGGGCCTGAACATTCCGCCCCCTTGCAATCGCTAGCGTTGCAAAAAATAAAGGAGACGGAACTTCGGCCATTCGCCTACGCCTCAAGCCTGCGTACAGGCGCCGGAGACGATCCACCCGAACACCATCTTCTGGGCTACTGCCCGGCTGTATCGCCTTCGGGTAGACGTCCGCGCCCAGGATCAATGAAACAGTGGCTGGCCGGTGGAAACGCTCATCCGCGGTAGCTCCTAAAATTTCTGGACGACGCCCTCACTGAGCGCACGGATGGGGGTACGGATGCGCACGTTCGGCTCGATCTTGAGGACCACCTCCAGCTTGATGGCCTCGTGATGCCCACGTTTGTTGTGGGCAAACGAAACGCGGCGGCCAGAGATGCATCGATGGAGCTTGTCGGGGTGCACGGATCGATGAGTGCGGAGGTGTCGAACGTCTTCTCTCCGGTCTCGACGATCACCACAGCAGTCGGGAGGACATTGACGCTATGACGCTGGAAAAGTGCGTCGAGCGACGGAGCTGGTGTCGAGGATGCTGAGCGCGGTGGAGGGGCAGGCGTTTGGCGAGTTGGCGGATCTTGCCGGCGCGAACGCTGCGGAGAAGCGGGCTGTTCCTTGGAGCGGGACTTTTGCTTGGAGCCGGACTTTTTCCGGGAAACAAGGTCGTGCATGTGCAGCAGCGTGTGATGGTTCCGGTTGCACGTTCTGCACCGGTCACCGCTCCGACAGCTCCCAGTGGAGTGCTCGTGCGCGAGACAGTTCGCGCAGTACTTGTTAATGAGAACTGCCCGCAGCCGCTTCTCTGCGCTCAGCTTTAGGAACCTCTGACACTTCCGAAGAGGATGGATTCCGCGGCAGACTCGGCATCGGTAGGACTGAGTACCTCTAGTACGTCTGCTGTCCAAAGCCTGAGCGCTACGTGGACGGGGAGCCATTTTCCTGTTTAGAGTGTGGATAAGGAAAAAACAAACAGGGCTGATTAACAATGACGTGGATAATGGCTACGGACTAAGGTGTGTAAGAAACGCGGCTTGTTACGAGGTAGTTTTGGGCGGCTCTCTTGGAAGAAGAACCACCTTGGTCACTGGACGTTTGACAATGCCGCGTGTCGTACGAATGTCGACTACGCGGACATTACCATCGGCTCCCGGAAAAACGGAGTCTATTCTTCCGAGTCGCCACTCATTTGAGGAAAAAGTGTCATCCTTAATGACGACCAGATCGCCAACACGCAGATTTTCTGTGGGGACTTGCCACTTGTTGCGCTTGTGGAGCTCCTTAAGGTACTCATCCTTCCATCGAGTGCGGAATTGTTGATGGAAAGACTTTAAGTGCTGCCACCGGTTCAGAATGGACTTGGATTCGCCCTTTACTTCAAGAAAGTGCCCTGGTGTCAACGCTAAGAGATCAGTTGGGTCCTCGGACATGGGAGATAGCGGTCTGGAATTCAGACAAGCTTCGATTCTAGCTAGGAGGGTGGACAGCTCTTCAAAGGTGTACTTCCGTTTAGCTGTGGACTTGTAAAACAAGGTCTTGAAGCTCTTGACACTAGCTTCCCATAGGCCTCCCATATGGGGTGCCCCAGGAGGAATGAATTGCCAGGTGAGCTGCTGATGACTATACGCATCGGTCACAGACTCCTTATCGGCTTGCAGGAAGTCTCGGGAAAGCACGGTGGAGGCGCCGACGAAGGTCTTTCCCTCTTCTAGAGACGAAACGAGCGAAAGCGGCAAGAAACTTTTCAGTCGTTAAGTCGGATGTAGGCTCTAGATGGATGGCCTTTGTAGAAAAACAAACGAAAACCAACTCATACCCTTTCGTAATGAGACAAGCTCTTCCGGTATAACTTTTTATGTCAAACGGGCCGGCGTAGTCCATCCCTGTGTACGTGAACGGACGGGAAAAAGACACTCGCTCTTTCGGAAAACTTCCCATCATCTGGACTTGCAATCTCTTTTGTGGATAACGCAGACCTTGCAGGAGTTAAACACTGCCTTCACCAAGTTCTTTATTCTCGGAACCCAGTATCTGGACCGAGTGAGACGCACCACTAACTGGTTGCCACCATGTAACGTAATGAGATGAGTGAATTTGACCAGAAGCCGCGAGAGTGCACATTCGTATGGCAGGATTATCGGATGTCGTTCATCATACCGCAAACTGTCGGAGGCCGTTACGCGGCCGCATGCCCTGATTACCCCTTTCTTATATAGAAAGGGGTTCAGGGAGAGAATCGAACTCGCCGCGGGCACAGGACGCTTCTGACTCAAGCAGCGGTATTCTTCAGGAAAATACCTGCGCTGAGTGCAAATTGTCATGAGTTCTTCCGCGGCGGCAACGTCCTGGGCCTCTAGACGGACCCCGGAAGGCGGTGATTGTCTTCGACATCGTTGGACATACGCGAGGACCCGCAAAGCTCTATCTAACTTGGAAAAGCGATCTAGGAAATCTTCTGTCGTCATTTCTGGATTACAAAATGTAAAGTGTTCACCATAATTCGCAGTTTTGAGGTCATGTCCACCTCGATTCATGAACATAGTTTTTGTGTTTAGAAGGTATTGAAAATGCTGACCAATTATCTCTCCTTTAAATTGTTCAATAAATTGGTCAATTTCCTCATGAAACTTAATTTGGTTAATTTTGTTTTCTTGCACATCTTTACACATCTAGTCTCAACTTTAAAATAATGTATAAAAATTATTTTACTTTTTTGAAGCTACTTTTAAAAAATATCAAAACAATGTATTCATTGTTAAGAGCACGAACCCCGCCCTTAAGGTGTGTTTCACAATAGGGAAACCGGTTTCCCTTAAACCTGTTTAATGACGGACAGCCCATTTCCTCGACATTAATGAGCTGACGACTCCCAAAAAACGCCTGTAGAAATCGTTTACTTTTCACACCTTTACAAATAATTTGTTTTCCGCTTGTAATTGTCCTTAGATACTTTCGAGTTTGTGGAAAACTATTTTCTCCATCGTTCCAAAAAACTCTGTGATGTGTATTGGTTAACAAAATTGCAGTCTTTCGAGATTTTGTATTTAGCAAAGTAAAATCATATGGTGGTTCTATTAAAAAACTAATATTCAAGTTTGGATCTTTTTCGAATACAATTCCAATTTCCTTTAGAATTAAATTATTATTATTATTAAAGAAAACTTGAACATCAATCGAAACAGTATATTTCAACATTTTTCTAATGTTAAACAACTCGTTGTACTAGTCCGTTTAGTGGGTTATATTCAACTAAACAGTCTTGTATGAGGAGACAGTAAGCTTGGGTATTTTCATGACTTGGTGTCTTTAGTTCTATTGAAATTCTCACATCAACAGGACAAATTTTTACTGATTCATTTTGATATGAAAGATCAACCACAATAATAGGGGTCTTCAATTTAAATTCATTTGGGGTCAAAAATGACTAGATTGAAATCTTGTATACATTTCATATAGGTGAGCATACTAATTGATATGACTCAGAATTCAAGTGAACTCTCAAGTTTGATAAGTTATTTGTGATAAGTTCTCCATTTAGTGTACATCCAATTATGGCAAATCTTGTTTTTTCGCGGTTAGCCGACAATTTCACATTTCCGCTGTGTTGACTCCCATACCCCAATTTGGGGTTAACATATAAATCCCAACTCTGGAATGCGATTGGTAGGTTTACACAACTTTTAATAATATCGTACATCTTAATTTTTGTAAAATCGCTCAGAGTTACATGGGGAATTTTCCAGATTTTATTCGTAATTTCCAGTTTAAAAGTTTGTTAATTTCTGATTTGTTCAAACACATCACCAAGATTCTTAGTTAGCATCAACACTAGTTCGTGTTTACAATTTAACAAAACTTTTTTATAATCCTCAGCCAATCCCAACAATTTTTTTAATGGTACAGAAAAGTTAAAGTGGGGTCCCGTAGAAATTTCGTCTCCACTGCTCCATCCAGAATTTAATAGGTATTGACTTTAAAGATTATCCAGAGATATACAATTGTTTAGGGTAGTAGTCATACCGACATAGCCTTGGCACGTTGGACTCGTTGTATTTAGTTGTTACCTAGCAGTATTTTGATGGTTACTTTCTTTTTAGTCTTGTTATTGGATGGTTACTTTTTGTATAGTACCTGTACAGTACTTGATTTTGAATGGTTACTATCTGTTTAGTATCTGTAAAGTACTTGGTTTTAGATGGTAACTAAATGTTAACAAGTATTATGAGCCGCTATAGTCTCTTATTAAGAACTATCAAAGTACACAAGTTAAATCATTACCTGACCGTCATCAAAGTCACATGCCCAAGACCCAAGGAGATTGAATAAAATACTTCCCCTTCATTTGTACCTGGAGTTTTAATTACAGTCAGATACAAAATTTGTAGGATCATTTGTAGGGGCAGCCATTGGAAATGTGAAATCTGTTACAGTTGTGGGTGTGGCTAGGGGTTGAAGCACGCAATACAATTCTAAACCTGTTTACATGATGGATAAAAGGATATTAGTTAGAGAAGGATGTAAGTATCTTAAATATTAATTACAAGTATCCATCTATGACAAACCATCATTATTAAATATGAGGAACATATATTTCACCGGTGGGGAATTAGAGGGATCCAAAAGATCAATTTTATGAGAGAAGACTAATACTGTTTTTGGTAAATTAAATAAGCACTTGAAAACATATTACTAAATTAGTTAGAGAATATCAAACAACTAGATTTATCAAGCATTTTGATGGAAAAATCAAAGTATTGAATTAATATATATTTTTGTATTATCCAAATATTGGGTGGGCAAGAAAGTCATGTCATGACTTTCTTGCCAACCCAATAGAAGAAATTTTCGTTTTTGGTCAAGGGATAATATTCCATGAATTTTTCCATTACCTTGACCTTTGCGACTGCATCAAGGTATTTTAGCAATCCTTTGTAACAACTATTTGTTGGTAACATTTATAAATTGTTCGCAAATAAAAATACAAATAAAACAAGGAAGAACGCTATAGTCGAGTACCTCGACTATCAGATACCCGTTACTCAGCTAAATAGAGATATGCAAGTAGCAAAACGAGATTAAAATGCGCCTCCTACCGGCGGTATACAGATTTAAGCGTTATGGGCGTTAGAGTGGGCGTGGCAAATTTTTTTTTGGACCAATCTATAAATATTGACGAGACCAATACATTTCAGTTAAATTTGTTTATCTAGCATGAAAATTGTGGGCGTCACAGGTTTTCGCGGTTTATGGGCGGTAAAGTGGGCGTGGCAAACTTTTTTTTGACCAATCGATAGGTATTGATGAGAACAATACATTTCAGTTAAAATTTTTTATCTAGCATACAAATTGTGGGCGTCACAGGTTTTTGCGGTTTGTGGGCGTTAGAGTGGGCGTGGCACTCTACTGAAACAAACTTGCGCTGCGCATGAATCTCAGGAATCTGCGTGCCTAATCCCAGTATTGTAACTCTCATAGTTTCCGAGATCTTAGCGTTCATACGGACAGACGGACATGGCTAGATCGACTCGGCTAGTGAGCCTGATCAAGAATATATGTACTTTATGGGGTCGGAAACGCTTCCTTCTGCCTGTTACATACTTTCCGACGAATCTAGTATACCCTTTTACTCTACGAGTAACGGGTATAGTTATATATTTTATGACCTCTTTTATGAAGCGATAATATTCCATGTTTTTTTTTTCCAATACCTTGACCTTTGCGCCTGCGTCGAGGCATTTGAGCAAATCCTTTGTAACATAACTATTTGTGTTGTTGGTAACAGTTATAAATGGTTCGCAAATAAAAAATACTTTCCTAATTATATCATTTTTTATGACATTTGCGCCTGCGTCGAGGCATTTTAGCAATCCTTTACACCACACCCTACGTTTATTGTAGGTAACCAACTTGACTCTGGGGTTATGGTACGGTTAGCAATGGGTGGTTTGCTTAATAGGATCTAAATTATCGGTGACAAATTTATAAGTGAAAGTCACAGACATTTTTGGACAAAGGATACAATTGGTCATTTAGGTGTGGGTATACACATTTGTTATGGTGATAGAAAATGGGATAATCACAGTGTTTTTTGTTATTTACTGTATTACGCCGGAGCGATTTCAATTACTTTCCCAATTATAGTTAGTTTTAAATCGATTTTTGACATTCATATATTTTGTTCTTTCTAGACATTTTATTGTAGCTAATAACTATAGTTATGGGATGTAGACTACCTATCGTAGTTAAGATTACATTTATTATACCTACATAAGATGAAAGAATATGAAAAATGGAAATGTTTTATTTTAACAGTATACTAGTTAAAGTGGATGATATTATTATATATTCTTAATATCTGTAATTATGAATCAAAATTGTTTATCAAAGCAGCTTCTACACAGCTTTTAGACAACTTGTGAACAACTTATATCTTAATTAGTTTTACAATCACAGGATACATCTTCCGCCAACACAATCGGACATGTTTCTCTAAGATTAATATATCAATCTTGAGCTATTTTGGCTTTGCATTCTTTCTTACGTACATAGCAAACACGTTGAAAATCAGAGTGTAAGTTTTTACTTCAAATCGAAAGTCGTCTAGTGATCAAGAATTTTTGATAATTCTTAACAAAAGACTGTAAAAGCTCGTAGACGTTAATAACAACTAGTAACCAGCTAATAATAATTAGTAAACATCAAGTAAACAGAAACTAAACATATATAAACCAGATACTAAACAGCTAGTAAGCAATTTGTATACATCTAATAAACAACTTGTATACATCTACTAAACATATAGAAACCAGATACTAAACAACTTGTATACATCTACTAAATATATAGTAACCAGATGCTAAACAACTTGTATACATCTACTAAATAGATAGTAACCAGCTAATCAGTATTGTAATTAAAGAGTTTATTAAACTTATTCAGAATCTTAGACAATGATGCCTAGTAAACAACTTGTATACATCTAGTAAACAACTTGTATACATCTATTAAACATATAGAAACCAGATACTAAACAACTTGTATACATCTACTAAATAGATAGTAACCAGCTAATCAGTATTGTAATTAAAGAGTTTATTAAACTTATTCAGAATCTTAGACAATGATGCCTTACTCATACAAATAGTATACAAATAGAATAGAATTAGAAATCTAGAACTAGAAAAATAGTTGACAACAAAAACCGATATTACCAGGTCCCAACACCTTTATCATAAACTTGAATCAGAAATTAAATTGATAGACGCTCCTATGCTAGCTAATGATGCTTTCGAAATATGTTACAATATTATTATGGGATGGAACAAATGAATGCTTTAAAAATAATTCAACATCTGAGAAAGATTACATTGTGAAAACTATTTTACATCTATCTATGGGAACCAAGCGAAAATCTGCGCTTGGAACGAAGATTAATAAGCGACATGTTTCTTAAAGAGGGATGGAGTAAGAAAATTAATTATTATTATAATATACATAAAATAATATATAATAACATAATATATACAGTAATAAAATATATAAAGTAATATTGAATGATCCTACAAATTTTGTATCTGACTGTAATTAAAACTCCAGGTACAAATGAAGGGGAAGTATTTTATTCAATGTCCTTGGGTCTTGGGCATGTGACTTTGATGACGGTCAGGTAATGATAGTTCACTGCAAGTGTGTTTGGCTAACACATCTTAGAAACTTTAACTTGTGTACTTTGATAGTTCTTAATAAGAGACTATAGCGTCTCATAATACTTGTATACATTTAGTTACCATCTAAAACCAAGTACTTTACAGATACTAAACAGATAGTAACCATCCAAAATCAAGTACTGTACAGGTACTATACAAAAAGTAACCATCCAAAAACAAGACTAAAAAGAAAGTAACCATCAAAATACTGCTAGGTAACAACTAAATAAATAAATAAGTCAATTCTGGATGGAGCCGTGGAGACGAAATTTCAACGGGACCCCACTTTAACTTTTCTGTACCATTAAAAAAATTGTTGGGATTGGCTGAGGATTATCAAAAAGTTTTGTTAAATTGTAAACACGAACTAGTGTTGATGCTAACTAAGAATCTTGGTGATGTGTTTGAACAAATCAGAAATTAACAAACTTTTAAACTGGAAATTACGAATAAAATCTGGAAAATTCCCCATGTAACTCTGAGCGATTTTACAAAAATTAAGATGTACGATATTATTAAAAGTTGTGTAAACCTACCAATCGCATTCCAGAGTTGGGATTTATATGTTAACCCCAAATTGGGGTATGGGAGTCAACACAGCGGAAATGTGAAATTGTCGGCTAATCGCGAAAAAACAAGATTTTCCATAATTGGATGTACACTAAATGGAGAACTTATCACAAATAACTTATCAAACTTGAGAGTTCACTTGAATTCTGAGTCATATCAATTAGTATGCTCACCTATATGAAATGTATACAAGATTTCAATCTAGTCATTTTTGACCCCAAATGAATTTAAATTGAAGACCCTTATTATTGTGGTTGATCTTTCATATCAAAATGAATCAGTAAAAATTTGTCCTATTGATGTGAGAATTTCAATAGAACTAAAGACACCAAGTCATGAAAATACCCAAGCTTACTGTCTCCTCATACAAGACTGTTTAGTTGAATATAACCCACTAAACGGACTAGTACAACGAGTTGTTTAACATTAGAAAAATGTTGAAAGATACTGTTTCGATTGATGTTCAAGTTTTCTTTGATAACAATAATAATTTAATTCTAAAGGAAATTGGAATTGTATTCGAAAAAGATCCAAACTTGAACAATAGTTTTTTAATAGAACCACCATATGATTTTACTTTGCTAAATACAAAATCTCGAAAGACTGCAATTTGGTTAACCAATACACATCACAAAATTTTTTGGAACGATGGAGAAAATAGTTTTCAAAAACTCGAAAGTATCTAAGGACAATTACAAGGGAAAAACAAATTATTTGTAAAGTTGTGGAAAAGAAACGATTTCTACAGACGTTTTTTGGGAGTCGTCAGCTCATTAATGTCGAGGAAATGGGCTGTCCGTCATTAAACAAGTTAAAAGGAAACCGGTTTCCCTATTGTGAAACACCTTAAGGGCGGGGTTTGTGCTCTAAACAATGCATACATTATTTTGACTTTTTTCAAAAGTAGCTTCAAAACAATAAAATAATTTGTATACATTATTTTAAAGTTCAGACTAGATGTGTAAAGATGTGCAAGAAAACAAAATTAACCAAATTAAGTTTTATGAGGAAATTGACCAATTTATTGAACAATTTAAAGGAGAGATAATTGGTCAGCATTTTCAATACCTTCTAAACACAAAAACTATGTTCATGAATCGAGGTGGACATGACCTCAAATCTACGAATTATGGTGAACACTTTACATTTTGTAATCCAGAAATGACGTCGGAAACGTGCGCCTGCTTCTTCTATGCAAATCGCCGGAATCAAAGCAGAAAATTAATTTCTATATATAAAAAAAAAAAGTTCGCAATACCAAAATAAATTAATAAATGTATTATTATGGTACAAAATAAACTTTTGACATTTTATCTCGAGTTAAAATTACAGGTACGGAGAATGGAAAATATTTCCTTGACTGAGATATGTCGGCTACTTGCGAGTTGTTGCGCGGTCGTGATTTCAACCCCTATTATGGGAACGTATTAGAGCTAGCACTCAGCCGTGAGTTCGTTGGCGTGAGGCTCATGATTTTGTCAATGGGCGTGCGCCTTTAGACTTGTGCATGTGTCCCTTTTATTCCGGTCAGGTAATAGACTAGTTCGCATGTTCGGGTAGCCCTTGCTTGAATCCCTTTTATGATATGTTTATGACCCGTTTGTAGAAAGGAGAGATCTTGAAAAAATTTACCAGTTAAACATTCTGGGGCGAAACAAAATGTCTGTTTGAAAATATTCGACATCTGAGAATCATTAACTTGTGGGATTTATTTTATTGGGGTTCTTTTGATTTCTAAATTAGTTTTACAATCACAGGAAACGTTATTCCCCAACATGATCGGACATGTCCCTCTAAGGCAAGCAGCTTTAGATGTTTTGGGTTTGCGACCTTTCTCACGTGCACAGCAACACCTGCTGAATATTAATTGCTGATAATGAGAAAAAGGATAAATTATCAATATTGTCACATGGGGATGTGGGGAAAGTGTGCGACCTTTCTCCCGTGTACAGCAACACCTGCTGAATATTAATTTCTAATAATAAGGCAAAAAGGTCACGTGATTAGTATTGTCACATGGTGGTGTGGGGTTGCGGGCAATTTAGTGTACTCTTTATGGATATGATCCTGACATTTTTATGACATCTAAACCCCTTAAAATCAGATAATTTATGGATTATGCTAATTGTCCCAGAACCCGCATACATTAATGAAGAGGCGGGGGCCATTAATATGTTAGTTAGTGAGAGGCGGGGGTCATTAATATGCTAATTAGTAAGGGGGCGGGGGCCATTAACATGCTAATTGTCCCAGAATCCACGTTTCCCTACTACTATGGGCCCTCCGACGTACCAATTCCAGCTCTTCCTCTTTCAACAGAAGTGTTCGTCACCGTTCTCCACTCTCGCTGCTCGTTCGCTTCCTTGGCTTCGGAATTTTCAATCACTGTGCGATCTGGCCACACCTTCGATGCAGACGACGTACAGCGATTCAAACTTAGAACTATGTTATATATATATATACGTATATGACAATACGACCACGTAAGCGATGTCAGTAAACGATAATACAACCTCATTTCCATGGCATACAGAAGCCACAGTGGCCAACCTATAGAATGGTCAGGTCTGGTCTTTTTATTTAAGAGAAATGGGTATATTAATAAAAAAAAGAAGACTTTTTTTCAAATATTTTATTTAACATTGGCATCGCACCCTGTTGTTTTATGTATTAAAAAGTGGGGCACAACACAACACTCGAGAAAAAATTGTTTTCTTTATCTAACCTTTTGGATTTTCAGAAAAATAAAACGGTTTAAACTGTATTTCATTAAATGCTTATATGTATATCCATTTTTTTCTCTTGCTCATTTTATTTTTTATTCATCCGTATTAGGGTGTTCATCTATTTCCCCTTCTTGAATGGTAGGATCGAAAAATTTCAATTCTTCAATTTGTGGCACGCTTACTTTCGAACTTTCAACATTTTCAATAATACGCTCAAAAGGGTAAAAAATATGATCAATGACAATTTCATATTTTACGATTCGACTTTTTGGTTTTATGCCTCGTAATAATCGTGTGTCTGAATCATCTAATTTAAAGTCAAAAATATTTAGGTTTTGCTTTATATGTAAGGGGTTTGATGCTTTCGGTATTGGTACTACTCCGTAATCCACCTAACAAACAAATAATTATAGTACAAAGCTTCCAACTTATTGAACTATGATAAATACCAAATATCTTAAGACAATCTGACCTGCGGAACGCTTGTACTTCTTCACCAACCGTTTCATACCTTCCGAAAAGAAGTACACAGGACAATGATTTTCTCTATTTGGTTGACCAAGTGGCGAGTAAGCTGTTACAATAATTCCATTGTAGCGGCAATAATCCACTAAGTCCTTTTGCAAGAAGCCTGGCCAGATCTCAACTTGATTAACTACAGGCTTAGACGAACTACATTGTATAATCCTTTGAACCTGTTCCATATTAAAGTTTGATAAACCAATACTTCGAACCAATCCTAGTTTAACCAGGTCTTCCATTGCCCGCCAAGTGTCTAGATAGTCAATGTCACTACAAAAATTATAAAATTATTGTATTCTTTTTGTTTACGTATTTTATAATAACTACTTACACGGTTTGTAATTGACTTCCCGACATTGGCTGAAGAATTTCATCGCACAAGTGCTTATAGCCTACCGGGAAATGCATTAGATAAAGATCAATGTAATCAAACCCAAGTAATTGAAGTTGTTGTTGACATATACGTCGGACGTCTCGTGGATCATGATGAGTATTCCATAGCTGCAATATTTTCCAATTATTTCAAATTGCTATTATAGATCGTATAAACATATATAAAAACTTTTCTTACGCTTTTAAAATAGACCATGAAAACTGAGGGGGATTTCAAAAATTTGTGACAGTATGTACTTCTGAGGGCAAACAGGTAGGCAAATTTGATTGAAAATTATATGCTTTACTTATTTTTTTAAATCATTTTCAACCTCTTTAAAAAAATCCCCTCCCGATGATATACACTAATGCCAACGTTTTTTCCAATCCTCGAAATATTCCCTTTTCGGTGTAGCCTTTAGCGCCTTCATCGATTTTTTTATTGCCTCAATCGACTCGAAACGAAACGTTCCGCAAACGACTCGAAATAGTCACGAAAAACGTGTAAAATGTGAACCAGTGCATTATCATGTTGGGCTGGCCAGTTAAAAGTTTGGAAACAAAAATCGTTAACACAAATTCACCTTACTTTTTGACCATATTAGTAAATTGGGAAGGACGTTCATCCTAAAATTGTATTTACTTGTTTAAATTATGCTATTTAATTCCTAACAATTAGAAAAAAGTTATTACTTTTGTTCCGAAAAATAATTACTTTTGATCTGTTTTGCTTAAAAAAAGAAATAAATAACTACACTGTAGTGATAGTCTTTTGGTTGTCAAGCCTTGACAGGATTTTATTTCTCTTATATTAATTCAGCCTTGGAATTTGTGGTATAATTAAGGAAAATCACATATTTCATTTTCTTTTTGATTATTCAAGAATGGTCATTTTTCCTTTATACGCCATACGCAATTAAATAGTTACAGATCCCTTACTTACTTATATCTTATTTTTCAAATAATTGTAACACCAGAAATTGTTCTTGTTTTGTAACGACTCACGATCTGCTTAAAGAAACGTACAACTATTTTTGATGATTTTGCTTTTGTAAGGCTATACATCGGTGCAAACAAGGGGATAACTTTATAACAGGTCGGGTATTATGCGAACCCAAAAATTAAATAGGGGGAACATAATCTTTAAAGGATTCTAAGCATCTATGCCAAACAAACTTTGGTCCACCCCCCTCTTAAACCCGAACAAAAAATACCTTCTTTTTCGAAAATATATTATAGTAGTCGACACAGAAATATTAGTGAATTTAAAATCCCATATTTGTTGTAAAACAGGCACAGGGTGGCCCAAAAAAGCAAATCCTATTCTCAGCCCTTCCCATGGTTGATTTAAATGTTCAAAAAAAATGTGGGCATTAAATTATGTTTTGACCCAAAAGTGTGGTACTTGTGAAATCGCGGTTTGAAAAAAACATTTAACATTTGAATAAATATATCTTACTCAATTTAATTGATATGCATGTTAATAAATGTCATTATATCTTAAGTCGGTCACAACTTATGGTCACTTAATTAATCTGTTCACCTCGACTCACAAAAATGTTGATGTGAACACGCTTTAAAAAATACAAGGAAAAATGCATTAAAACAAGAAGAAGCTAGAGCAGTGATTTTAAAAGTTGGCCAGGTTCCCGATGTCTTCCTGTTTAGTGAACGGTTTCTTATTGAGATGGAAGGCCTCCGACTCGAGGTAGTCGTCGTTGGTGTTCGGGGAAGCGTCTGACGTAGCCAGAGAAGTCCTCGCAACAGTCGACCGAGTCTCCACTCAACTGAGCGGTGAATTTGCCTTTGAAGACCTTAGCTACCTGTCTCCCAATTCGGAGTTCTATGCTGTCCCTAACGTCTCGACGTAGTTATCTTCCTCCTTGCTGACTCTTACGGTTGTATCTTTTTGACTTTGTCTTTACTTTAATTCTTGATGACTGGTCCATCAGCGCTGGGCCCGTACATATGGACCTCCTGGTACCGTTAATCCTTGGCCTCTCCTTTCGCTCTCTGCGCACGGCATTATAAGACGGTCCAACGTCCACCGTTATAGAAGTTATCCGCTTGAGTCACAGATCAATAGCGACCGCGGCCAATAAGTGCCCACGGATGTCGTCAGCGAAACTCCTTTTGACGAGCCGGGGTCTATAGTACAGCAATTGATCTCAGCCACCGCGCAACTAGTACTACGGCCAACGACTAATCAAAATTCGTTCGCCGAACGTGCAGTTCGCTTTTCATAATAAAACACTTAGGGTATTCAATTGCGTTGCAAAAGTGTAAACTTTGTAAGTTTGCCAGACGAGAATTGTGAACGCCCTCTATTTTAAAATATCGTTGCAGGAAATTGACGTACACAATAACGCCAACTTTTAAATTTTTGTGAAAAGAAGGCTATGATATTTTCTGTCATTAAAACCCAACTTTTCAGTATATTTTTAGTATTTTAGATAAAATTCCTACCCATTATTAACCCCCTATTTCTACACAAGTACAACAGATTTGTATACATAGGCTGGGGTGTTGTAGGCCTTGAAAACTATTTTGTATGGAAATTGTTGTTGGAACTGCTTACACTTTTACACTTTTCAAACGATTGCAACGCAATTGAATACCCTAACTGAATCCAACGCCGCATGTTGATTACCGACTGAAACTGGTGGTGCGGTCATTAACGCTGTATAACCAAACCCTGTCACAAGCGTGGTACCAAAACATATAAACTGTGTACCGCAGCAAAAACTAATATTTGTATCACGGCTGAAACCTGATCTTTCATCCCTGTGTATTATGGCCTATACCCGTAGCAAAGTTCAGTTTAATGAAAAATTTAAATTTCATATGCTTGGAATTGCTCATTTTGCAACTGCGTGCTCGACCAAATTTAGCCATGTAGACATTTTTGTTACAGAGTAGGAATATAACAAAAAATTCCTTCTAAATAAGATGGAAATCCTTCTAATGAGCCGTCTACAGCGCCCTTTACTTCTTCCTCTGTACCAAACCACTAGATTCTTTCCTACTGTTTTTCTATCAGAACATAAAAGGTTTCTAAGAAAGCTGACTATCCAATAAATTTTTTTTAAAGAAAATTACCAGACCGAGTATGGAGTCCTTTTTATAATACATTAAACTAATTTATGCGGAGGTTTCAAGGAATTTGGGCAAGTCATTTTCTTTTATCGAATAATCAAATATGAAAATAAAATGAAAAAAAAATCTAGAAGTCAAAGATGCTATTGTCATAGTTTTAATGTCTTGCATTAGAACTTTATAGTTAAAAAAATGTTATTATGTTAACGAAGTGAATTGAATTGTGACTAGCGCACTAATTTATAAGTATTCTTGTACTTGTAGAGTTAGGAAGAGTGAAAACCAAAATAAATAAATAAAAAAAGATGCTATTGTAACGCCCCCAAACTTGACAGAAAAATCATGATCACTTAATAGACAGACTGTCAGTTTCTGTTTCAATTCCGCTTGCGATCTGAGCCTAAAAGCAAGCGAATCTAGTCCCAGTTTTTGTTTCCTTTGTTGCACCACGTTGACAGTTTATGTGGGATTTCATATGGTTGGTACAGAAAGGTACGCTAACCGATCATGTCTTTTTCGAAATCTGTATAATTTTCATGCGGAAACTAAAGCCTGGCAGAGCGGTTAAGGTATGCTGCATTTCTTGTACTTCCATCGGATGAGAACTAAAATATATTATACAAATACAAATGTAGCATACTTTTGTAATGATTTTCTGATATTGGATTGGATTATCTATACCATATACAATTCCAATAAATTTTACTTTTAGTTCGTTTGAAAGTTCAATCTATTAAGAGAAAAACGCGAAAAACTGAATCCATCTAACTATCCTAGGTAAGAAATTACAGATATTCTTAGTTCCGAAGCTTGCCAAACTGGAAAGCGAACAAGGAAGAACGCTATAGTCGAGTACCTCGACTATCAGATACCCGTTACTCAGCTAAAGGGACCAAAGGGAAATGGAGATATGCACGCAGCAAAGCGAGATTAAAATGCGCCACCTACCGGCGGTAGACAGATGTAAGCGTTATGGGCGTTAGAGTGGGCGTGGCAATTTTTTTTTGATCAATCTTTAAGTATTGACAAGACCAATACATTTCAGTTAAAATATTTTATCTAGCATTAAAATTGTGGGCGTCACAGGTTTTCGCGGTTTGTGGGCGTTAAAGGGGGCGTGGCAATCTTTTTTTAGGTAGGTATTGATGAGAACAATACATATCCGCTAAAAATTTGTATTCTATCATCAAAACTGTAGGAGCCACAGTTTTTTGCGGTTTGTGGGCGTTAGAGGGGGCGTGGCACAATAGCCTAGCTTCCATAGTTTCCGAGATCTGAGCGTTCATCCGGACAGACAGACGGACAGACGGACATGGCTAGATCGACTCGGCTAGTGATCCTGATCAAGAATATATATACTTTATGGGGTCGAAAACGCTTCCTTCTGCCTGTTACATACTTTCCGACGAATCTAGTATACCCTTTTACTCTACGAGTAACGGGTATAAAAAGCAAGCAAAGAATTCGAAAGGACGACAGAAAAGAAGTGAAACAAGAAAGGAAGTTATTTTCGGCAAACCGACGTTTGTATACCCTTGCAGTTATAAGAAATAATCAATGTTAGTAAAACCATGTATAATTTTTAAGGGTTGTTGCCAGCTTCAGTGATATTTGTGTAAAATTAAATTTGTGATGCTGAAAAGTTAAAATATTCAATATCAAAGAGTAAAAAAAAATACGATAAAAATCAACAAAGCACAAACCAAAAAAAAAATATTTCATTAATTCTCTGACCGTTTCATTGACAGTTATATGTTAGAGTCGTCCGATTTTTAGTAAATTTAATTCAAAATTCCTAAAAAAAACAAAAAATGATACTCCCAATAGTACAAGGTCTAATTTGCTTCATGTTATTTTTCTACCAATTATCCGATTCCTATGGCAGGTTATGATATAGTCGTTTAATTTTGATAAAATGAAGTTTAAAACTCGGAACTAATTAAAAATGTTCCAAGCGTAGAGTCGATTACCTCGGTTATCCGATACTCGTTACTCTGCTAATAGGAAAACATAGATATGGAGATATGGAAACAGTAAAGCGAGATTGAAATGCGCCACCTACCAGCGACCTCAATATATTGTTATGTGGGCGGTAGACAGGTTTAGGCGTTATGGGCGTTAGAGTGGGAGTGGAGGAGATTAATACATTTCAGTTAACATTTTTTATTTTGCATGAAAATTGTGGGCGCCACAGATTTGGGAGGCTTGCGTAACAAACTTGCGCTGCGTACAAGGCTACGGAATCTATCCTTGTTCATACTTGCGATTTTTTTAAGTTTGTGGTCGGTTTTCAAGGGTCAATCAATAGGTATTGATGAGAACAATACATTTCAGTTAAAATTTTTATTCTAGCGTCAAAACTGTATGAGGCACAGTTTTGGGCGGTTTCTGGGCGTTAGAGTGGGCGTGGCACATTGCTGAAACAAACTTGCGCTGCGCAAGAAGCTCAGGAATCCCCATGCCAAATCCCAATAGCCTAGCTCTCCGAGATCTCAGCGTTCATACGAACAGACGGACAGACGGACATGGCTAGATCGACTCGGCTAGTAATCCTGATCCAGAATATTCACACTTTACGGGGTCGGAAACGCTTCCTTCTGCCTGTTACATACTTTTCGGCGTACGGAATCTGAATCTTAAATCCCAATTCTCTATTTTATAGTTATCGAGTTATCGGCGTTCATACTTATGATTTTTTGAAGTTTGTGGGCGGTTTGTGGGCTTTAAAGTGGTCGTTCAAAATTTTTTTGGGTCAATCGACAGTTTATTCCTATGGGAGCTATAAGAGGGACTCGTCTCGACTCGTCTGGCGATGCTGATCAAGAATATTCATACTTTATGGGGTCGGAAACGCTTCCTTCTGCCTGTTACATACTTTCCGACGAATCTAGTATACCCTTTTACTCTACGAGTATAATATATAATTTATACTTTATAGGGTCGGAAACGTCTCATTTACTGCGTTGCAATCTTCTGACTGAAATCATAATACCCTCTGCAAGGGTATAAAAAGGAGACTATTGGTAAAAAAGAAAAGACGAACATCTAAGACGCAGACTATTCAGATTAAGTAACTCAAAAAACTTATAATTCAAAAACTCTTGGTTCCAGTCAAGCGGTCGGCAGCGGCCTATTAAGTGATCATAGGGAATTGTTCTGCCCACCCGCTGCTCAGGTACAACGTAGATGTTCGTGTGACTTCGGCATGGGTCTTCGGGTTTTACTTTTCTCAGCTTCAGCGCCCTGTTTTGCCGCTGCGGCATAGGCTCTCAGTGCAAAGCAGAGATTTGATTCGGAACGCTATTTACAATCTATTTTTAAGACAAGTTGAAAAAAGTTTTGAAAGCTTCGACGGATACTTTGATTACTGATGATGAAAGATTTTGCTTCTTCTACGGCTTCTTATCTGATGATGATACTGATAGCCCACTCCCTATAACTCCCGCCAGCCCCCTGTGACGAGTAATAGAGGTGGAATTTTAATAAAATTTCTGGTAATGCTACTTTTTCGACTAAAGCACCTAAGCCTGACCGCCTTTGTGATAAAGGGTGTTACTGATGCCAAATAACTTATGAATCTCATCAAGATTTAAGATAGCTACCCTTCTAATGGTGACACATACAGGGCAGTTTAACATCTCTTGTGAAGTAGTAATATCCCGTTTAAGTGCAAAGTGATCGATCTTTCAGGATCGTAGTCAAAGGCTTATATACATCTGCGGATACTGAAGATATGAAGGCTGATTTAGGCGCAGCTGGTCATGTTGTCTGCAGTTTTCACAACCCCCTGGTAAGAACAATAGTAACATACCCAATATGTTCTTTGTTGATTCTATCCTTTTAAAGTCGAAAACGCTTCAAGCCTCTAGCTCTCATAGATTCCGAGATCTCAGAGTTCACACGGAAATACGGCCAAGACTTGATCTACTGGTGATGCTGATCAAAAATATATATATTTTATGGGGTCGAAGAAGGGTCTTTCTACCTTTTATATTCTTATTGAAAAAAACTTTCTTAAAAATCCTCATTACAACAAAGAAAATAATAAAAAATTTGAAACCCAATAAAAAACAATAAATAATTTAATCATCGTATTTTTGGTAGGGACTAGCAGATTGAAGGTTTGTAATTCCAGTAAAACATGTCCTACAAATGCTGTTCCTATAACTAAAAAAAAATACTTCTACTAATCAAGTTAAGTAAATTACTATAAATGTAGGATTGGTGAATTTAGTATTAGTCTATTACCCTTGCAGCGTAAGAGTAAAAGCGACATCGACGGTTTAGGCCCTGTTCCTTATTTTGAATTTGAATTACGCTCCTACAGTCCGTTTATTATTTTGTTATCCAATACTATTAAAGAATATAGAATAGAATAGAATAGAATAGAATATAGAATACATTAAAGAATATAGAGTACATAAAAGAACCTCGAGTCTTTCTTAGAAAGCATGGAGTAAGAAATAGCGACGCTACCAAGAGAGAGAGTGCAGCAAGTCGTAAAGTGAAGAGGTCGTCCAGTGCGTGGTTCCGCGAAGAAGTCGGTTTTAAAGACACATGTATACGTTATATCAAGAAACATTCATCATTAAAGTTTTAAGTAACATTTTGTAACTATTCCCAAAATAAACTAAATTTGTATTATCCCACCTAAATTGCGCTAAAATAATCCGGATAAAATTTGGATAACAACTCATGTAATGATTCGAAGTTTCATAATCTTGAAATATTGAATGGGGCTGGTAACTCTACTAATTTATAAGTACTAAAGCCCTGTTAGCAATATTAAATAAAAGGTGAGAAGTTCATTAGTTATGATATTATTCGAATGGGTCCTATACAAAATTTCGCAAGTATAAAACAGGCAGAAAGAAGCGCTTCCAACCACATAAAGTAAATATATTTTTGATCAGGACCACTAGCCGAGTCGATCTAGCCATGTCCGTGTGTCTGTCCGTTCGGTTGAATGCTGAGATCTCGGAAACTATAAGAGCTAGGCTAGCTTTGGCGAGCAGATTCATGAGCTTCTTACGCAGCGCAAGTTTGTTTCAAAAGAGTGCCACGCCCACTCCAACGCCCTCAAACAGCCCAAAACTGTGGCTCCTACATTTTTGATGCTAAAATAAAAATTTTAACTGAAACGTATTGTTCTTATCAATACCTATCAATTCACCCAAAAATTCCACGCCCACTTTAACGCCCACAAACTTAAAAAAAATCGTAACTGAAACGTATTGTTCTTATCAATACCTATCAATTCACCCAAAAATTCCACGCCCACTTTAACGCCCACAAACTTAAAAAAAATCGTAAGTATGAACACCGATAACTCGGAAACTATAAAATATAGAGAATTGGGATTTAAAATTTAGATTAGTAGTAGGGAAACGCGGATTCTGGGACAATTAGCATATTAATGGCCCCCGCCCCCCCCTCCCCCCTCATTAACGTATGCGGGTTCTGGGACAATTAGCATAATCCAATAAATTAACTGATTTTAATGGGCTTTGAAGTCATAAAAATGTCACGATCATGTCTATAAAGAGTAAAATCAATTGACCCCATCGCCCCCACATCCCCATGTGACAATATTGATCATGTATCCTTCCCCTCATTATGTGCAATTAATAGCCAGGTGAGAAAGGTGCACGTGAGAAAGGTCGCACAACCATAGTATCCAAAGGTTGTTATCTTAGAGGAACATATCCGATCATGTTGGGGAAAGGTGTGATCACGTACCCTTTTGCCTCATTATCACAGGTGTTGCTGTGCACGTGTGAAAGGTCGCACACCCAAAGTATTCGAAGATGGTTATCTTAGAGGAACATGTCCGATCATGTTGGGGAATAATGTTTCCTATGATTATAAAACTAATTTAGAAATCAAAAGAACCCCAATAAAATAAATCTCACAAGTTAATGATTCTCAGATGTGGAATATTTTCAAATACGTTTAACTGGAAAATTGTCTAAGATTCTCTCCTTTCCACAAATGGGTCATAAACATGTCATAAAAGTAAAAGGGATTCAAGCAAGAGCTACCCGAACATGCGCACCTGTCAATTACCTGACCGCAATAAAAGGGACACATGCACAACCCAGAAGGCGCACGCTCATTGACAAGATCATGGGCCTCACGCCAACGACCTCATACGACCTCATACGACGTTCCCATAATAGGGGTTGAAATCACGACCGCGCAACAACTCGCAAGTAGCCGACATATCTCAGTCAAGGAAATATTTTCCATTCTCCGCACCTGTAATTTTAACTCGAAATAAAAAGTCAGAAGTTTATTTTGTAGCATAATAATACATTTATTCATTTATTTTGGTATTGCGAACATGTTTTATTATGTTATTTAATCATTTTCATTCTTTTTTCTAGATTATAGTATATATTAATAATGTTGAGTAATTCCTTTTTGTAATCAGAAATTCGATGGCATACACAAGTATCAACTCCCTCAGTGGCTGCATCATTGCTCCACACGCAGGTGTCCATATGATTTCCATGAATTGATGTTTTCATGTTACCTCGTTCACATTCAAAGAGTTTGGATTGTATGAACTGGAGCCGTACATAGTGTGCATTAAACAGAATTCCGTTAAATACATTCAGAAAGTTATTTATTTTAACTGAATGCATGTTGTCTATCTAGGTCAACAATCTCGTCTTACCCTTTTAAATATGCTTACACAATTTATAAGAAAATTTTATACAGGTTTTCATCTTCTTCTTTTACCCAAAAATATGCATTCTCGAAATTCAACAAATGAAAATCTTTGATTTTTCCTCTTCTTTTACCCAAACATGTGCATTCTCGAAATTCAACAAATGAAAATGTTTGTTTTTTCCCAAACTCGAAATGATTTTTTCCAAACTGTCCCCTATTGGCTACCTGAGTATGATGGTGTGTATAAAAAATGACCTTTCCTTTCCCACCTGCAGCAAAGTATGTGCGACCTCTTCTAACCAACACTCTCCTTAGTTCTATTGATGGTGTCCTATTGGTTACACATGTATCAAATATTTTTCAAAATCAATACTTCTCATCTCTTCTAACCAATGAATAGTCGATATAACCTACTAGAATTACCTTAGTTTTAGAATTTAAAAAAATCTTAAGTATGCACCTCTCATCTTCAATATTATCGTACACGCCCACTTCAAACACTATAATTGATCGAGGACAATAGTTAGTCTACCAAAAATAGTCTTGAAGTGGGATACTCTGCTACGTCAAAACGAATAAAATAAAAATGAATAACCAAAATCAGTTTTGTCAATCCTGCAAGTGTTTCTTGCTAAAGAATAAGTGGGCAAATCATGTCCGTTCGGAGTTGCATAAGCGAAATGCAATTCAACCCCTTGACGGAAGAGTCAAAAAAATTTCTGAGGGATTCAAGGGCAGAATACTACATTACATGTATGTAAACGATGGATCGGATTTGATCTTACCAGAGAGTTTCTTGAGTGAAGCTGGATTGTCCCTGCTACCTCATCTCAGCATTCTGTTAGAAAGTTATACTTCAGCAAAAGTAAACTTTGAACTGTTTGCAGAGTATATACTTTTTAAAGATGAATCTGAAGAAATTGATATGAAAAGTTTTCAAAGTAAAATGACGACGATGAATAAAGATTCTGACTTAGAAAATATCTTCCATTAACATACCATGGAAATAATTTCAAAAACACAAGAATTTCAAGAGAGAGATAGTGGATGGTCTCTTATAAAATGGATTCGCTTTTAAATGAATGTGAATCATTATACACCGATGGCTGGTTCATCTTTCATACCACTACCTCGTTTCCTTTTAACGAAAAAAGCAATAGTTAACGTTTGTAACGAAAATGATCATTATTGTTTTAAATGGGCTTTGATTTCTGCCTTAAAAATTGTTAACAGGCCGCAAAGATGTTCGGCATATAATATTGATATATCGCTGGAGATAATTCGTATAAGTGATGAAATAATATTAGATTTCACAGGGTTGGCTTTCCCCCTTGAAATAAAAAATTTTTTAAAGAAGAATACTCATATGAGTTTAAACGTATTCGGATATAATGAAGAGACGAGGGAAATAATTGGACCGCTTTTTCAATCGGAAGTGGAAAAGCCTCTTCATATCAATATGATGTTTCTGGTAGAAGGTGGAAATGGACATTACATGTACATTAAAAATATTTCAAGGTAAATTCTTTTATACATTTTTATCTCTTTTAAGCAATTAACTAATTTGTATATATTTCTCTTTCAAAGACTAATGACTGCTCAAAGAGGAAATCAGAGGAGGGCGCAATTTTTCTGCAATGTGTCTTTGAATTTTTCCGGAACCCAGGAAGCTGCATTAAAACACAAGACGCTCTGCAGTAGGAAGGTTTCAAAGATGCCGCACCCCCAGAACAACACACTGGAATTTACCAAAGTTCAACATCAGCTTCAAGTTCCATTTGTTGTCTACGCGGATTTTGAATGCATTCTGGATCCGAAAAATCTTGAAGTGAGCCCCAAATTATTTAATATTAATGAGCATATTCCAATATCATATGCGTATTATATAAAGTCTGCTTTTGATTCTAGACTAGATAAATTTGTTTTAGAAACAGGAAAAAATTCGGGAGTAAGTTTTGTAGATTCATTGATAAAAAATTTAAGTAAATTGAAAGATGACTACTTAAATAAAATAGTTCCTATGAGAATGACTTTGGATGACCAGCAAATATTTGATAATTCATTGAGTTGTTCTATTTGTCAGAAAGATTTAGGGACTGATAGGGTTAGAGATCATTGTCATTTCACAGGTCGCTTTAGAGGTGCAGCCCACTCTAAGTGTAACTTGGATTATAAAGTTAACAAATTCATACCAGTATTTTTTTATAATTTTTCGAAATACGACTGTCATTTATTTATTCAAGAGTTGGGAAAGATTCCCGGTGAAATTTCCGTAATACAAATAAATAAGGAAAACTATATTTCTGTCTCAAAGAAAATAAAAAGTTTAAGTGGAAATAGTTTTAAAATTCGTTTTCTCGATACATATAGATTTATGCCATCAAGTTTAGACACCCTAGCTTCTAATTTAGTTGATGATCAATTGAACACTGTTAAATCATTTTTCAGTAATGATATAGAATTTGGATTAATGCGTAAGAAGGGTATATTTCCCTATGAATATTTAGATTCCGCTAGTAGACTCGAGGAAACTTCCCTCTCACCAAGGGAAGCATTCTATAGTAATTTAACGGAAAGGGAATGCTCTCAGGAAGATTATGATCAAGCTCTTAAAGTTTGGTCGCATTTCTCTTTTCCACTCTTAAAGATTATTTAGAATTATATTTAAAAACTTATGTATTTCTTTTAACCGACATTTTTGAAAACTTCCGAAAAATTTGTATGCAAATTTATTCACTTGGGAGGCAATGTTGAATTCTACAAATATTCAACTTGAATTGCTGACAGATATGTATAGATTTATTCAAAGTAGCATTCCAGGTGGTTTAGTTCAATGTTGTCATAGATATACAAAAGCAAATAACAAATATTTGTCAGATTATGATTCCTCGAAGGAGTCTTCATTTTTAATGTATGTAGATGCGAATAACTTGTATGGTTGGGCAATGTCACAACCTTTACCATATAAAGATTTTAAGTGGATGTCTACCACAGACATAGACAATTTTGATATTAATAATATTCCAATCGATAGCAAATACGGTTATTTTTTGGAAGTGGACTTAATATATCCATACCGTTTACATGATCTTCATAATGATCTTTCATTTTGGCCGTCAAATTGTCTGGCCTCAAAAGAGGATAAGTTAAAAAAATTAATTGTCGACCTGGGAAATAAGAAAAATTATGCAATACATTATCGGAATTTGCAACAATGTATACAGAATGGGTTAGTATTGAAAAAGATCCATAGAGGTGTTCAGTTTTTACAAAAGCCTTGGTTAAAGAATTACATTGATCTAAACACTTTACATAGACAAAATGCAAAAAATAAATTTGAAAAAGATTTTTGTAAATTAATGAATAATTCTGTTTACGGAAAAACAATGGAAGATCCCGAGCGCAGGGTCGTGAGTTCACGAAATCTTACAATTGAAGACTATAAAAATGTTTTATTATCTGGGGCCTTTCTATATGGTAATAGAACAATGTCTAGATCAAAATCACAAAAAATAACTACAGGTAAATAAAAAAATTCTTCGTGGCAAAGATAACAAAAGAAACCGTAATGTTAATGAAAAACAATTTGTAGAGTTAAGTAATAAAGACCATGGTACCACATCAATAAAACATCAGAGATTAATTGAAAAAGATATTTTAGAAAATGTTGAATGGCTAGAATCAAATTCATTTTGCTTGGGTGTGATGATACAAAATAATTATGTGAACGATGGAGAATCATTAGATAGCCTTAAATTTCAAAAGGAACATATTGAAAAAGAACTATTTTATAAATCAGTTGAATTGGAGATGTTTTATTATGATCGAGATTTGAGAAAATGATTTTGAGTTTGTAAAAAGTATTTTTATTATATTTAATTTTAATTTAAAACATTGTACAAACATATTAATATTAAACTTAATATAAGATAAGATAATATGTAAATAAAAATTAATTAAATAAATCATTTATTATACTACAAAATGTCTTCCTTGTTTATCCAGCTAGTCTTTGAAAACCCGAGCCACTTAACCAAAACTTTATTTCCTTTTCGCCTTACAACTTTTTCAACTAGGTATGTGTGGGGAAATCGTGTTTTTTCAGTTCTTCTTTATAGAATCCGCCCTGAATCGGGCTACCATCTAAATCTTCAAGTAAGTATGTTTTAGGGTATGTGTTCTTCACCTTCTAATTTTAAAGATTTGTGTTGTATAGTTTGGGGTATACCCTTTCTCAAATACATGTTTATATTTACTGATACGAACGTGGTCCCCCTTACGGAATTTACTTGCAACAAATATTTTCAGGTGATTATACGATGTTTGTAATATTTGTTTTTCATTGGAAGAATTGACTTTACTTGGACTCATTTTTATTGTTCTATGCTCTCTATTATTATATTTATTAATTAATTGTTTATACATATCTATCCACTTATATTTTCCATTGAAACTAAACTCACGCCACATTAATTCTTTAAGAGTTCTATTGAAACGTTCAACTATTGATGCTTTTAGAGTACTGAAGGTTGAATAATGATTTATCCTATAACTTTTCATTAATACCTTAAACTTAGAATTAAAGAATTCAGTGCCATCATCAGTTTGCAGGTTTCTTGGTGTTACATGACCCGATTTAAATATTCTCTCCATGGCTTGGGAAACATCATTTGCATTTTTTGATTTTAATGCCTCACCCCAAGCATATTTCGAAAATGTGTCTATAACAGTCAACAAGTATCGGTACCCATCATTAGATTTTGAAAAGGCTCCCATTTCAACCAAATCTGCTTGCCACAGATCGTTTATACCCCTTGTAATCACTCGAGATGGTCCGTGCAACTCATTTACGATTTCTCGCTTAATCATATTCTTCTAATAGGCTGAAAAGCAACACCTTCTAACTCAATTGTGGTTTTTTTCGGTAATGATATCGGTTTTGTTAAATATTTAAATATATAGTCCTCAATGGTTTTAATCTTTTCCAGAATTTTGGCAAAAATTTGGTCAGCGCTGTCTGCCCTCTTACTATTTAACTCAATTTTATTTTCTAAGCTTGAAATTTTTGTGAGTCGACGATTAACATTTTGAGTTATAATTTTTCTTAAATCTTCTTCCAACTTTCCGAGGATCTCATCAGTATATTGTTTCGTTGCTAGATCATTGTTGTCTAAAGGCTTAGATCCGTTTTTGATACGTTTATTTTGAGCATTTAGATTACCGTCCTCATCGATGAATAATCCCTCAGTAGAATTAACGTCTTTTCAAATTTTCTGATCGTTCCTTATCAACAGAAAAATGTCCAAACTTGTCGACAGACATGATGTTTATAAATGTAAAACATATTTGTCCTTCCTATTTATACTCATTAATATATAATCCTTTCTTCACGCAATTCCTCTAATATTGAAAAAATTTCGTTATTGTGGCTGGTGTTACCCGCTCCTTTTGATGCTACTAAAATTTCCAATCGTTCGACTAACTCATTTACATCATTCCAATATACATAGTTTGGATTTGATTTCTGAAGAGTCATGTAACCAAAGCCTGTTTTTGAGCGAAGTGGAGTAGACGTTGTAGGACTGAAATCTTTGTCTATCAACTTCTTAATAATAAGGCTATATTTGTATGCTCGTGTACCCTTGATTCTGTTATTAGGTTTAAAGCCTACTCTATGTATATTCGTTTCTAAAATAATTTTTTTATACATTTTCAAGTCTTGATCATCATAGTTTTCAGGTTTACTAAGAAAAATTAGAGAGTACAGACCAGGAGTCAGATCACAACTCATTCCACTAAAAAATGTTATTTTATTATTTTTAATTTTTAATTCTTTATCTCCCAAAGTTAATGAATTGTTTGCGTATCTTTTTAGGTCCATAACCCTTATCCAACACATTTCCTCTGGTCAAATTACTGATATAAAAATCATAATTATAACTAGTGTTCTTATCTTCTAGCTCTGCATCCACACCCATATCGGCCTCTCCTGTATACATTGGTAAAGGTGTTGTCCCTTCTTCTTCACTCTTTTCCGTCTCCTTTTTCTCTTCTTCTATATCTTCCTCTATATTCGTTTGTGAAAAGAATTGATTATAGGAATCACTATCATCGAAAGACCTTGGTGGAGTTATGTTTCGATTAGACTGCGGATCTTTCTCATTAGTTGTAAAGTAAAAATCGTCAAGCTCTCTCTCATCATCATCGTATTTCCTAATTTGCTTCATTTCACGCTTTACTTTTATACTATCTTTTACATTAGAAATCTTTTGTTTTTTATTTTCCTTAACAAGTTCATGTAAGGGTTCAGTAATAGGTTTAAAAGTTTTTGACTTGTTTGAGATCATCGAATTTTCGCTTCAAAGCAAATCTAGCTTTGGTTAACTGTGACAAAATATTCATTGTAGTATATTGTTCAAACTTTATAGGTGAAAGATTTAAAATTTCCGAAATTCATGTAGTCACTCCTCAGTTACTAAACAAATACTGTTTAGGGAACGCCAAGATCTGTAATATTTATATACCATTTCCGAATAAAAAAAAGATTCGATACATTTTCTTCATTATATTTTAAAAAGTGTATTTATTGTTATATTCTTAAAATCTCAATCTTTTTAATGATTACTGACTTATTTCTAAATACAAATTGTCATTACTTTTATAAATATTAAATTTTCCATCAACCATTTCATTGATGATATCATCTTGAAGAGAGGTGTACCTTTCCGGCATGTACAGATTGTGCTCCTCCAACTCGAGAGCAATAGATTCTCCAACCTTTGTTGTTTTGCGCTCCGATGCATTTTCAGACATCCTTGTCTTCGATAGCAGTGTCTTTTTATTAAATTTATTGAACTCTTTAACTACAATGTTCATCTGGTTTTCCTGATTCATGATGGTTGTTGAGTTTTTTGGACTTGGTACAGTTGTTCCACGTTGTTTTTAGCTGTATTTTGATGTTTACTACCTGTTTAGCAGTTGTTCAGTACTTGTTTCGTAGTTGCTTACTACTTGTTTTAGCTGGTTAATAGCTGTTATTAGATGGTTATTATCTGTTTAGTAGCTGTTAACTAGTTGTTTACTAGTTGTTATAAGCTGGTCACCAGCTGTTTTGAGCTGTTATGAGCAGTTATAGGTTTTTTTTGTTAAGAATGATAAAAAATTCTTGTCCTCTAGATGACGTTCGATGTGAAGTAGAAACTTAGACTGTGAATTTGAACGCGTGCAGGTCCACTTTTTATACCATACAGAGTTCACACATACACGTACCCATACATTGATTTTCAACCCCCCAAATGTAAATTAACCATTTAAATATACCAGTTTTGACTCCACATTTTCTACGAAAGAAAGTAGAAAAGCGAGGCACAGGTGTCCACAGTTGTATGTATCAAAGTCTTGAACTCTATCGTAGTTGTATTGTATTCTATGTCCCAAGTATTTCACAACTTCTCTAGGTGGCTGAAGATTTCCAAAACTGTCGAAATGATGTATATTATTTTTATTTTTATTATATGCAACCCAATGTGTACCACTTGATCGTGAATTATCTAAGTTTACTATACCACACTCCCTACTTTTTGGTGCTTCTGGGAGTAGATCTCTCATAAACACCCCTCTAAAATGTGGGATATATTTCCTAGCAAAATGTATAATGTCGATACTTGATAGTGGTCTATTGGGTAGCAGAGAAATTAGTTTTTTCGCTTCTTAATTCCTTTCCCCTTACTATAGGGCTTAAGAAAGAAACCATAACCTTTTCTATAGGGTTTGAGATATAATCCTTCTCCTACAGCAACACTTTCAATTTTCCTATTGTGACGTTTTTTCTCCTCCATATCCTCCTTAGCCATTCTCGCATTGTTAATTGTTTTTGCAATTGCTGCACTACCACGTGCTAAACTACCAAGAGCGCTGAGGGCTGTCAAGATCGGCACGTTTGGTAGAAAACCTCCAATTTTGGGTACATTAATTACACGAGGTACTTTAACATTTTTCTTAGAACCCATTGATTGATGAATTGATTTACGTGCAAATTTAATTGCACTCATAATGTCTAATGGTTTTTGTTTTTTTAATGCCTTAGTAGCAGCATTAATTACAGTCGAAAGGTTTGTCTTCTTCATTTTATTCTTCAATATCTTTTTCCTTCCTTTCTTTTCCGTTTTATTCAATCCCATACCAAATTTATTCTTGGCTTTCATTATATTTGTAACAAAGTATGCTGCTGCTCTTTCACCAAGACTGCTATCTGATGCCTTGACACGCGACCAGGCTTTGTCAATTAATATGGAGTCTGCCCTATGTCGTTCACTCAATACCTTGTTTTGAGAATATGCAATATCGTGCTCTTTGCAAGCTTCATCCAATGGGTTTATTCCTTGATCACCACGTTCCAACCGTTTCTGTACCTTTGTACCCGGTCCAGAAAAATTATATCTCGGAATATGGGCTTCAAACGGTAATGTATTAATGCGTGTTTACAATTAAAAATACGACTGATGCGATTATAAAAACGTTTCCCCATTTTATTGATCTTTAATCATCAAAGATTTCTCATTGAATGAGGTACATTAGGTTAAAAGATGCGTTTAATAAGTCAGAAACAAAAAATTGTAGTTAGAAATATTAACGATGAAAACGAGAAAAATCTACCGCCACGACATAGTGCTCTCTTACCGAACACAATAAGGGCTCTAATTGTTGGGCCTTCGAATTGTGGTAAAACTAATATTATGATAAGTCTAATAGAGAGTCCTAATGGATTAAAATTCGAAAATGTTTATATATTTTCAAAAAGTTTATATCAACCTAAATATGAGTACTTGGAGAAATTAATCAAACCGATTAAAGGAATGGGATATCATACATTCTCCCATAATGAGGGTGTACTAGACCCTAGTGAAGCTAAAAACAATTCCATTATGATATTCGATGACGTAGCTTGTGAAAAACAAGATAACATAAGATCTTATTTTTGTATGGGTCGACATAAAAATATCGACTCTTTTTATTTATGTCAAACGTATAGTCATATACCTAAACATCTGATTCGTGACAATGCCAACTTTATTATAATGTTTAAGCAAGATGATTTAAATATGCGGCATATATATCGGGACCATATTAACACTGATATGAATTATGAAACATTTGTAAAAATTTGTCAAAAATGTTGGGAGGACAAGCACGGATTCCTATTAATTAGCAAGGATAACGAAATGGATAACGGAAGATACAGAAAAGGATTTGATCAATTTATTATGATTTAAGGAGTAATTTCAATATAAAGCTTGGTTAGATACTTACAATCCCACAGTTTATCAAGAGATTTCAATATGTCTAGATCACTTGCATTATCCTTGAATGGAAATAGTTCTATTATAAATACTAACTTTTTTCCACCTATCGAATTGAATGGTCGATATGAGTGCGCTCTTATCGATTTTAATATGTATAATTCGATTCCAAATATTGATGAAAAAAATAACCTCTTCCACATCGGTGACAAGGTTATTACAATTCCAACTGGATCATATGAATTGAATGATATCACCGATTTCATTTACAATAAACTATAAGACTATAGCCTTGAAAATACATTTAAAATTCAAAGTAATAATAATACACTTCAAGTTGAAATAACTACCATGCGAGAGTCAGTTTACTTTAATAAGGAAAGATCGGTTGGACAGCTGTTTGGTTTCCATCAAAAAGTACTAGAACCACATCCTACAAAAACCTATCGATCAGATCAGACCGTGAACATATTAAAAATTAATACAATTCGTTTGGAATGTAATATAATCAGCGGTTCATATGTAGATAATACACCGAATCATACATTACATGAGTTTGGCATTAATGTTCCGCCTGGGTATAAAATGACAGTGACACCACATAACCTAATTTATTTACCAATCAACTGTGACGAAATAAGCACACTATCTATACGCATAGTTGATCAAAACCGTAATTTGGTGAATTTACGTGGTGAAAACGTTTCGATTCGCATGCACATTCGGTTAATAGAATGATTATTTATAATAAAAGACGTAGCTTAAGTCCTCAGCCAAGCATTACAATTGTAAAGCTATAGAAAGAGGATCAAAAGTAAAAAGAAGCTCACTTACTTTGAAAAATAAAATATTTTTAAAGTCGTTAGGCTTGAAGCTTCGAGTATAATATAAAAGGTGGAAAGGAAAACAATGAACGAAATTTTAAATGTTCGAGAAAAGGTTTACTCAGATGAGAGTATTTCGAAGATAGTTTCATACTTATTCATCGTATAATCAAACATTTAAGCCACACGATGAAATTCGAATTACTATTCAAAATCAAGACTTGTACGTGCTTCCTCACGAAAGTTACCTTAATTTTCAAGGAATTATTAGAAAAGATTCACCGAATGGACCTACAACTGAAAATGTTACCACTTTTTTTAAAAATAATTGTATGGCTTACTTTTTGGATGAAATTAAGTACGAAATAAATGGATGTGAGATTGATAAAACACGATTTGTCGGTATGACTACAACCCTAAAAAATTGTATATCTCTGGATAATCTTCAAAGTCAAAATCTATTAAATTCCGGATGGAGCAGTGGGGACGAAATATCTACGGGACCCCACTTTAACTTTTCTGTACCATTAAAAAATTTATTGGGATTTGCTGAGGATTATAAAAAAGTTTTGTTAAATTGTAAACACGAACTAGTGTGATGCTAACTAAGAATCTTGGTGATGTGTTTGAACAAACCAGAAGTGAACAAACTTTTAAGTTGGAAATGACGAATATAACCTGGAAAATCCCCCATGTAACTCCGAGCGATTTTGCAAAAATTAAGATGTACGATATTATTAAAAGTGGTGTAAACTTACCAATCGCATTCCGGAGTTGGGATTCATATGTAAACCCCAAATTGGGGTATGGAAGTCAACACAGCTGGAATGTGAAATTTTCGGCTAACCGCGAAAAACCAAGATTTGCTATAATTGGATTTACACTAAATGGAGAATTTATCACAAATAACTTATCAAACTTGAAAGTTCACTTGAATTCAGAGTCATGTCCATATGATAATCTGAATGTTGATTTTAGTAAGAATCAGTATGCTCACCTATATGAAATGTATACAAGATTTCAATCTAGTTACTATAATCGTGAGTCACAACCATTTTTGACCCCAAATGAATTTAAATTGAAGGCCCCTATTAGCTTACTGTCTCCTCATACATGACCGTTTAGTTGAATATAACCCATTAAACGGACTAGTACAACGAGTTGTTTAACATTAGAAAAATGTTGAAAGATACTGTTTCGATTGAATGATTAAATGAATTTAAATTGAAGGCCCCTATTATTGTGGTTGATCTTTCATATCAAAACGAGTCAGTGAAAACTGGTCCTATTGATGTGAGAATTTCAATAGAACTGAAGACACCAAGTCATGAAAATACCCAAGCTTACTGTCTCCTCATACATGACCGTTTAGTTGAATATAACCCATTAAACGGACTAGTAGAAAAATGTTGAATGATACTGTTTCGATTGATGTTCAAGGTTTCTTTGATAATAATAATAATTTTATTTTAAAGGAAATTGGAATTGTATTTATTCGAAAAAGATCCAAACTTGAATAATAGTATTTTAATAGAACCACCATATGATTTTACTTTGCTAAATACAAAATGTCGAAAGACTGCAATTTGGTTAACTAATACACACCACAAAATTTTTTGGAACGATGGAGAGAACAGTTTTCCACAAACTCGAAAGTATCTGAGGACAATTACAAGCGGAAAACAAATTATTTGTAAAGGTGTGAAAAGAAACGATTTCTACAGAAGTTTTTTGGGAGTCGTCAGCTCATTAATATCGAGGAAATGGGCTGTCCGGCATTAAACAGGTTTAAAGGAAACCGGTTTCCCTATTGTGAAACACACCTTAAGGGCGGGGTTTGTGCTCTAAACAATGCATACATTAGTTTGACTTTTTTTAAAAGTAGCTCCAAAACAATAAAATAATTTTTATACATCATTTTAAAGTTGAGACTAGACGTGTAAAGACCTGCAAGAAAATAAAATTAACAAAATGAAATTTCATGAGGAAATTAACCAATTTATTGAACAATTTAAAGGAGATATAATTGGTCAGCATTTTCAATACCTTCTAAACACAACAAGGAAGAACGCTATAGTCGAGTACCTCGACTATCAGATACCCGTTACTCAGCTATATGGAGATATGCAAGCAGCAAAGCGAGATTAAAATGCGCCACCTACCGGAGGTATACAGATTTAAGCGTTATGGGCGTTAGAGTAGGCGTGGATCAATCGATAGGTATCGACGAGACCAATACATTTCAGTTAAAATTTTTTATCTAGCATGAAAATTGTGGGCGTCACAGGTTTTCGCGGTTTGTGGGCGTTAAAGTGGGCGTGGCAAACTTTTTTTTGGGTCAATCGATAGGTATTGGTGAGAACAATACATTTCAGTTAAAATTTTTATTCTAGCATCAAAACTGTAGGAGCCACAGTTTTGGGCGGTTTGTGGGCGTTAGAGTGGGCGTGGCACTGTGCTGAAACAAAATTGCGCTGCGTAAGAAGCTCAGGAATCTGCACGCCAAATCTCAATAGCCTAGCTCCCATAGTTTCCGAGATCTCAGCGTTCATCCGGACGGACAGACAGACGGACAGACGGACATGGCTAGATCGACTCGGCTAGTGATCCTGATCAAGAATATATATACTTTGTGGGGTCGGAAACGCTTCCTTCTGCCTGTTACATACTTTCCGACGAATCTAGTATACCCTTTTACTCTACGAGTAACTGGTATAAAAACTATGTTCATGAACCGAGGTGGACATGATCTCAAAACTACGAATTATGGTGAACACTTTACGTTTTGTAATCCAGAAATGACGTCGGAAACGTGCGCCTGCTTCTTCTATGCAAATCGCCGGAATCAAAGCAGAAAATTAATTTCTATATATAACAAAAATGTTCGCAATACCAAAATAAATGAGTAAATGTATTATTATGCTACAAAATAAACTTCTGACTTTTTATTTCGAGTTAAAATTACAGGTGCGGAGAATGGAAAATATTTCCTTGAATGAGATATGTCGGCTACTTGCGAGTTGTTGCGCGGTCGTGATTTCAAGCCCTATTATGGGAACGTCGTATGAGGTCGTTGGCGTGAGGCCCATGATCTTGTCAATGAGCGTGCGCCTTCTGGGTTGTGCATGTGTCCCTTTTATTGCGGTCAGGTAATTGACAGGTGCGCATGTACGGGTAGCTCTTGCTTGAATCCCTTTTATGACATGTTTATGACCCATTTGTGGAAAGGAGAGAATCTTAAACAATTTACCAGTTAAACGTTCTGGGGCGGAAACAAAAATGTGTATTTGAAAATATTCCACATCTGAGAATCATTAACTTGTGAGATTTATTTTATTGGGGTTCTTTTGATTTCTAAATTAGTTTTAAAATCATAGGAAACATTAAGTGGGGGCGATGGGGTCAATTAATTTTACTCTTTATAGACATGATCGGGACATTTTTATGACTTCAAAGCCCATTAAAATCAGTTAATTTATTGGATTATGCTAATTGTCCCAGAACCCGCATACGTTAATGAAGGGGGAGGGGGGGCGGGGGCCATTAATATGCTAATTGTCCCAGAATCCGCCTTTCCCTACTACTTAGATTCCGTACGCCCACTCGAATGCCCACAAATCGCTTAAATCTGTGGCGTTATATAAAAAATTTTAAACGAAATGTATTAGTCTCGTTAATACCTATCTATTGATCCAAAAACAGTTTGCCACGCCCATTCTAACGCCCATAACGCATATTGAGATCGAGGGTAGGTGGCACATTTACTGCTTACATATCTAAATTTCCTTTTGGTACCTTTAGCTGAGTGTCGGGTATCTCATAGTCGAGGTACTCGACTATAGCGTTCTTCCTTGATCACCCGTTACTCTTAGAGTAAAAGGGTATACTAGATTCGTCGGAAAGTATGTAATAGGCAGAATGAAGCTTTTTCGACCCCATAAAGTATTTATATTCCTGATCAGGATCACAAGCCGAGTCGATCTAGCGATGTCCGTCCGTCCGTATGAACGCTGAGATCTCGGAAAATATAAGAACTAGGCTACTGGGATTCGGCATTCAGATTTCTGAGCTTCTTGCGCAACGCAAGTTTGCTTCAGAAGGGTACGTCGCCCACTCTAACGCCCAAAAACCGCCCAAAACTTTGTCGCCTATAGTTTTGACGCTAGAATACAAGTTTTAACTGAAATAATTTCAGATTTAGATTCCATAGCCTTGTACGCAGCGGAAGTTTGTTACGCGAATACTCTAACGTCCACAAACCGCCCAAATCTGTGGCGTTCACAATTTTCATGCTAGATAAAAAATTTTAACTGGAATGTCTTAGCTTCGTCAAAACCTATCGATTGATCAAAAAAAAAGTTTGCCACGCCCACCTTAACGCCCACAAACCACGCCCATGATTTGCAAGCTAAAATAAATTTTATCTGAAATTTATTACTCTTGTCAATACCTATCCATTGACCAAAAAAGTTTTCCGCACGCCCATAACGCTTAAATCTGTCTACCGCCCACACACAATCTACAATATAGAGTAATGTCATCTTTTATTTGTTATTGTAATTCTTTATTTAAAATCCTGTCCCCATATAGAGTAGACATCTTTTATTTGTTATTGTAAATCTTTATTTAAAATCTTTATTCAAAATCTGGAGCAGCATTAGTGCCGCTTCCAAAGTCAAGTTGTTTCTGACTTGACAATTCTCCTTAGGTTCTAGGCATGGTAGAATTATACAAGGTAGTCCCGTCGGCTGCCTAATCGTTCGGCTTTCAGTTCGTTAACGTGCTTCAGCGATATTGCTATCCTTTTCACCTGGACGTATTGCGAGTATCGTTAACGGACTAAATTTTGCCGACGGGACTACCTTGTATAGTTGTGCCATGGTTATAAGTAAGCCTAAGTCTCGTAGCTGCGCTGCCTACAGTTGGATGGCAGAGAGACGGCTATGTATATCTTATGTATGTTAGTGTATTTAATTATGCTCCCTTTAGCTGGAGCGCGAGGGTATATGTATGTACTTGAGTTTGGCTGAGCGGCCGGCGTGTGCAACAGAATGCTGACACTTGCACTTTCTGTGAGCGCGCCGATCGACTCATGTTTCGGCCACTTAGAATGGAATTGGGAATAATATTCGTATTAAAAGAAGTATTTCTAGAGCATGGCCATGCTAAATGCAGTTATAAAAAAAAACGTTTTTAATCTATCCTTATGAACTGTTTGTTTTTTGTTCTTAGTATTCGTTATTATATTGTTATTTCTTTCTCCTATTTCTGTTACTTTATACGGACCGGTATATTTATAATTTAACTTATGACCTGTTTCATTTTTCAAAAAAACTAGTTTTGTCGTAACTAATTTTCTGTTTTAACTTATAAGATTCTAGCATTAGTCAAGCTCTCTTAATTGCCTGTTCTAATCTAAATTTGGATTCCTTAGCATAATCTTCTATATTATAAAGGGGATTTATTTTATCTATGCTATTAAAGTGTTTTGGTAGTTTTGAAGTTTTACCGAAAACTAGCTCATATGAACAATAGTCATGTGCCATTGATGGGGTTGTATTAAAACAATAGACGAAGTATCGTAGCCATACATCCCAATATGTTTTGTCAACTGAGATGTATGAACGAATGAACTCATTGAGTGTTCTGTGGCTTCGCTCCACGGTACCTACAGTCAGGTGGTGGTGTGCAGTTGAAGTTATTTTTTTAATATGTAAGTATTTACATAGGTCTTGAATAATCGAATTTTTATATTCTGTTCCCATGTCCGTAATGAACGTCATCATTGGACCGTACTTTAGAAAAAAATCTTCAAATATAGCTTTTGCTACTGTATTTGCACTTTTATTTGGTATAGGTATAGCTACTAGGTATTTAGTTAAATCGCAGATGAGTGTTACTGCGTATTTGTTTCCGTTATAAGATTTTGGAAGTGGACCAATAGTATCTACAATTACTATATCAAAAGCTCTTTGTGGAGTTTCGGTTATAGTTAGTGGGGTCTTAGTATATTTAGTCGTTTTCGATTTTTGGCATTTAGGACATTTCTTTATGTACCCTTTTATGTATTTGGACATATTTTTCTAGTATTAGTGTCTCTGGACCTTGGCCAAGGTTTTTGTAATGCCTGTATGACCCCCTTGTATTGGATCATCATGGAATGTAGACATTATATCTTCTTTTTCTTTGTTATTTTTGATTACGGTCACTGGGTTGAGTAGCGCTACTCTCAATGATTTCAATATATTATTGCCCATCATTTTAAAATTATCAATTGAAACATTTTCAAAGATATTTTCCCATGGTGCCACTTTGAGTTGGCTGACTTTGTGAATACCGGCCTGCTTTTCAAGCCTTTGAAAGAATTGGCCTAAGTCATTAGTATACAAATCGCTAACATCATAACTTGCTGTAATTTTATTATCTACATGCAAGGTCACTACTTTACGTACTTCATCATTATTAATGACTTCATATACGTTGGGCTTTGAAGCTTTTTCACCTTTCGTAAAGGATCTTGATGCGTATGCCACTGGAAGCTGTAGTCCATTTTTGTTTTATGCAAAATTCTTTGCTAAAATCTGGGTATTGCAACAGAGTGGGATTTATTAATGCTGATTTAAGATGTTCGAAGGCGTTTTGACATTGTGTTGTCCATTCGAATTTTACATCTTTCTTACATAATCTTGTTATGTGACGGGAGTATTCAGCAAAATTCTTTATAAAACGTCGGTAATAATTGCAAAATGCAATGAATCTTCTAGCGCTGTCCGCATCATGTGGGACTGGATAATTTTGAACTACGTCGTATTTTTTGTCGTCGGGCAAGATTCCTTTATCTGTGCATTTATGTCCTAAGGAAGTGAAAATTTTTCAATATTAGATTGTGCCATTGTGATATTGTTTCTTATTTTATTTTTTATTATGGAATTATCATCAGAACCTGTAGAATTATCTAGATCTGACATTAAAACAGCTGGAACAGTAAGACTATTTAAATCTTGCTCTTTTATTTTAGGATTTGTTTCTGTAAGGTCTTCTGTTTCTATTTGGTCACTGTCAGTTTGTTTTGTTGATTCCGATTCATCACCAGTTTCAACTGCTAGGGAAGTGTTAAGTATAGTTGGTACCGATATGTCCAACTTAAACTTTTGTTTAATTGATATTAAATTAGATCGTAGTCTGATCAAAAATTTTGATACTTGGGACCAATGATCTTGATATAATTTTTCCCTCTGGCCATATATTAGTATTCGTGCTTCATTAAAGCATTTTACCAGAATTTCCACATGTTTTTTAATGGTATTTTTTATAATTGGCCTGTTTTGAGTAAGTGACTTACTTGATTTGTCAAAGTCAACTTTTATGTTATTTAGCTGCTTATATAATTCATTCCATTCCATTATATTGTGGAGATGAATTGTTTCTTGAAGACCATCATTACTATTGTTCTACCTAGTATTGGGTGTTCGTCTACTACTGATTTAACCTGTACCCCTGGGATGGTTGATAGGACAATTGCCTTTTGGGTGCTTGTGCAATGAATTAGTGGAGAGGCATCTAAATTAAATGTTTGGTAACTTCCTGACTTATACCCTGTATGTTTATGATGTGATTATCTTTAATGTTTTAAAAATTATCGGAATTTTCCTTCAACAAGGATATTTCCGCACTTGTGTCTAGTAAGAGAACTAATTCTTTTCCTGTTGCTACGTTCATGAAAGTGACAAATGTATTTGTTTGCCACGCCCACCCTAACGCCCACAAACCACGTTCATGATTTGCAAGCTAAAATAAATTTTATCTGAAATTTATTACTCTTGTCAATACCTATCCATTGACCAAAAAAAGTTTTCCGCACGCCCATAACGCTACAATATAGAGTAATGTCATCTTTTATTTGTTATTGTAATTCTTTATTTAAAATCCTGTCCCCATATAGAGTAGACATCTTTTATTTGTTATTGTAAATCTTTATTTAAAATCTTTATTCAAAACCGGGAGCAGCATTAGTGCCGCTTCCAACGTCAAGTTGTTTCTGACTTGACAATTCTCCTTAGGTTCTAAGCATGGTAGAATTATACAAGGTAGTCCCGTCGGCTGCCCAATCGTTCGGCTTTCAGATCGTTAACGTGCTTCAGCGATATTGCTATCCTTTTCACCTGCACGTATTGCGAGTATCGTTAACGGACTAAATTTTGCCGACGGGACTACCTTGTATAGTTGTACCATGGTTATAAGTAAGCCTAAGTCTCGTAGTCTATGTATATCTTATGTATGTTAGTGTATTTAATTATGCTCCCTTTAGCTGGAGCGCGAGGGTATATGTATGTACTTGAGTTTGGCTGAGCGGCCGGCGTGTGCAACAGAATGCTGACACTTGCACTTTCTGTGAGCGCGCCGATCGACTCATGTTTCGGCCACTTAGGTTTTTGACCGGGCCTTTGTTTATGTGAACACTGCAACAAAGTGTTACAGTGTGTTTGCTTCATGTACTCCAGGTAGAGTAGTTATTCAATATATTTGCATACTACATCTCCCTCCTCTTAAAAAATAACGTAATATTATGAAGTTATTTTGTTAGTATATTTTACTTAAACAAATAATTATTTTTTTTTTAATCTTTTTTTTTAATTTTTTTTATTTTTTTTTTTTTTGTAGATACAACGAGAATGGAATTGAGAATAATATTCGTATTAAAAGAAGAAGTATTTCTAAAGCATGGCCATGCTAAATGCAATTAAGAAATAAACGTTTTTAATCTATCCTTATGAACTGTTTGTTTTTTGTTCTTATTATTCGTTATTATAATGTTATTTCTTTCTCCTATTTCCGTTACTTTATACGGACCGGTATATTTATAATCTAACTTATGACCTGTTTCATTTTTCAAAAAAAACTGATCTCCTCTTGTATTTTTAAATCGAAATCTAAACTAGTTTTGTCGTAACTAATTTTCTGTTTTAACTTATGAGATTCTAGCACTAGTCAAGCTCTCTTAATTGCCTGTTCTAATCTAAATTTGGATTCCTTAGCATAATCTTCTATATTGTAAAGGGGATTTATTTTATCTATGCTATTAAAGTGTTTTGGTAGATTTGAAGTTTTACCGAAAACTAGCTCATATGGACAATAGTCATGTGCCATAGATGGGGTTGTATTAAAACAATAGACGAAGTATCGTAGCCATACATCCCAATATGCTCCACGGTACCTACAGTCTGGTGGTGGTGTGCAGTTGAAGTTATTTTTTTAATATGTAAGTATTTACATAGGTCTTCAATAATTGAATTTTTATATTCTGTTCCCATGTCCGTAAAGAACGTCTTCATTGGACCGTACTTTAGAAAAAAATCTTCAAATATAGCTTTTGCTACTGTATTTGCACTTTTATTTGGTATAGGTATAGCTACTAGGTATTTAGTTAAATCGCAGATGAGTGTTACTGCGTATTCGTTTCCATTATTAGATTTTGGAAGTGGACCAATCAAAAGCTCTTTGTGGAGTTTCGGTTATAGTTAGTGGGGTCTTAGTATATTTAGTCGTTTTCGACTTTTGGCATTTAGGACATTTTTAAATGTACCCTTTTATGTCTTTCGACATATTTTTCTAGTAATAGTGTCTCTGGACCTTGGCCAAAGTTTTTGTAATGCCTGTATGACCACTTTGTATTGGATCATCATGGAATGTAGACATTATAGCTTCTTTTTCTTTATTATTACGGTCACCGGGTGGAGTAGCGCTACTCTCAATGATTTCAATATATTATTGCCAATCATTTTAAAATTATCAATTGAAACATTTTCAAAGATATTTTCCCATGGTGCCACTTTGAGTTGGCTGACTTTGTGAATACCGGCCTGCTTTTCAAGCCTTTGAAAGAATTGACCTAAGTCATTAGTATACAAATCGCTAACATCATAACGTGCTTAAATAAACACATTTTATTATTTACATGCAAGGTCACTACTTTACGTACTTCATCATTATTAATGACTTCATATACGTTAGGCTTTGAAGCTTTTTCACCTTTCGTAAAGGATCTTGATGCGTATGCCACTGGAAGCTGTAGTCCATTTTTGTTTTAAGTTAGGACTGCTCCACAAGCGTATTTGCTAGCATCTGTGATTATGCAAAATTCTTTGCTAAAATCTGGGTATTGCAACAAAGTGGGATTTATTAATGCTGATTTAAGATGTGTTGTCCATTCGAATTTTACATCTTTCTTACATAATCTTGTTATGTGACGGGAGTATTCAGCAAAATTCTTTATAAAACGTCGGTAATAATTGCAAAATGCAATGAATCTTCTAGCGCTGTCCGCATCATGTGGGACTGGATAATTTTGAATTACGTCGTAATTTTTGTCGTCGCGCAAGATTCCTTTATCTGTGCATTTATGTCCTAAGAAAGTGACTTCATGCATGAAAAATGAACATTTTTCAGGATGTAACTTCAAGTTGTGTTTCCTACATTTCTCGAAGACATCAGTTAAGTTCTTGAGCATATGTTTTTCGGAACAACCTATGACTATTAAGTCATCCATATAAAGAAATGCTTGCGAAGGTTCTAATCCAGAGAAAGCTATAGTCATCATTCTCTGAAAAGAGATTGGCGCTATTTTGAAACCGAATGGTAAATGCGTGATGCGGTACGAACCATTGTTTGTTGAAAAAGATGTTATATCATATGAATTTTTTTCCAGTTCAATTTGATGAAAACCTGACATTAAGTCAAGGCATGAGAAATATTTTGCTCTACCTAGTTGATCTAAAATATCATCGATTCTAGGCAGTGGAAATTTATCAGACAAGAGTTTTTTATTAATTTGACGAAAGTCAATTACTAATCGCCAATTTTTATTTTCCGAATTTGGAAGTGACTTTTTTGTTACTAACAAAAGTGGTAAGGTGGTACAGAGGGTTCCTATTTCATCATTGATGAGTTTTTGGACTTGTTTTTGAATTTCGTCTTGTTGACTATGAGGATTTCTATAATTATACCCGTTACTCATAGAGTAAAAGGGTATACTAGATTCGTCGGAAAATATGTAACAGGCAGAAGGAAGCGTTTCCGACCCCACAAAGTATATATATTCTTGATCAGGATCACTAGCCGAGTCGATCTAGCCATGTCCGTCTGTCCGTCTGTCTGTCCGTCCGGATGAACGCTGAGATCTCGGAAGCTATGGGAGCTAGGCTATTGAGATTTGGCGCGCATTCCTGAGCTTCTTACGCAGCGCAAGTTTGTTTCAGCACAGTGCCACACCCACTCTAACGCCCACAAATTGCCCAAAACTGTGGCTCTTACAGTTTTGATGCTAATTATACCCGTTACTCGTAGAGTAAAAGGGTATACTAGATTCGTCGGAAAGTATGTAACAGGCAGAAGGAAGCGTTTCCGACCCCATAAAATATATATATTCTTGATCAGGATCACTAGCCGAGTCGATCTAGCCATGTCCGTCTGTCCGTCTGTCCTTCTGTCCGTCTGTCCGTCTGTCTGTCCGGATGAACGCTGAGATCTCGGAAACTATGGGAGCTAGGCTATTGAGATTTGGCGTGCAGATTCCTGAGCTTCTTACGCAGCGCAAGTTTGTTACAGTAGAGTGCCACGCCCACTCTAACGCCCACAAGCCGCCCAAAACTGTGGCTCCTACAGTTTTGATGCTAGAATGTAATGTTCTCATCAATACCTACCGATTGACCCAAAAAGAAAATTGCCACGCCCACCCTAACGCCCATAAACCGCCCACAAACTTCAAAAAATCGTAAATATGAACGTGGATATCTCGGAAACTATCAAAGATAGAGAACTGTGATTTCAGATTTAGATTCCGTAGCCTTATACGCAGCGCAAGTTTGTTACGCGAATATGCCACGCCCACTCTAACGCCCACAAACCGCGAAAACCTGTGACGCCCACAATTTTTATGCTAGATAAATAAAAAATTTGCCACGCCCACTCTAACGCCCATAACGCTTAAATCTGTATACCGCCGGTAGGTGGCGCATTTTAATCTCGCTTTGCTACCTGCATATCTCTATTTAGCTGAGTAACGGGTGTCTGATAGTCGAGGTACTCGACTATAGCGTTCTTCCTTGTTTTAACTGAAATGTATTGTTCTCGTCAATACCTATCGATTGACCCAAAAAAAAGTTTGCCACGCCCACTTTAACGCCCACAAACCGCGAAAACCTGTGACGTCCACAATTTTCATGCTAGATAAAAAATTTTAACTGAAATTTATTGGTCTCGTCGATCACCTATCAATTAATCCAAAAAAAAATTTGGCACGCCCACTCTAACGCCCATAACGCTTTAATCTGTATACCGCCGGTAGGTGGCGCATTTTAATCTCGCTTTGCTGCTTGCATATCTCCATTTAGCTAAGTAACGGGTATCTGATAGTCGAGGTACTCGACTATAGCGTTCTTCCTTGTTTTTTATATATACGGGTTCATCATCAATAAATCTCCCCTTTTTTTTAAAAAATTATTGGTAGTGATCGATTCGGTTTCTAGTCCGAACACATCACTATACTGGGTGCATAATGCTGTAAGTTGTTTATTGAATTGAGGCGGGAAGTTTTTTGCAAGTTGGGACAATACAATTTTTTGTCTGTCTTCTAAGTCCATTTTTACTATTTCGTAGTTTGAAAGTGGTTCATGATAAATGTTTTTGATATAGACTACTTGATCTGTGTTTGTAGTATTTAGTAATCTTATATGCATTTTTGACTGTTGCTATGGTATTTGCGATATAGATACTGTGAGGAGTTGAATAACTCCCCACAAATAGAAGCAGCAGCAGATGGCCGGCCGCTTACCAGATACGCGGCGAATTCGCGTAGTAACGGCGCGGCGGGGAGAACGAGAGAGTTTGGAGACCAAGGGTGGAGATCAAGAGAGTTTGGAGACCAACGAAGGAGAGCGAGAGAGTTTGGAGACCAATGGAGGAGAGCGAGAGAGATTGGAGACCAAGGATGGAGAGCGAGAGAGTTTGGAGACCAATGAAGGAGAGCGAGAGAGATTGGAGACCAAGGATGGAGATCGAGAGAGAATGGAGACTTCGCGGGCAGAGCAAGAGTGCCGCATGCAGAAGGGGATAACGGAACTCCACTGGACTTTGGACTCTCCCGTGAACTTTGGACCGGGAGAGGAAGTGCCACATCTCGGCAGTGGAGCGGCACACAGGCGTGCCACAAGCGGCACGGGAATCAGCGGAACGGCAGCAGTGGGCGAAACATCTATTGGAAGCGGTACATAAAGGACAAGTGGGTCATCCAGGAGGCACGAACTTTGGACCCAGAGTGGAGAGATCCAGCGGGCCGTGCGCAAAAGGGAAATAACGGTGCTTGGAGGCCCTATATAAGGCCGCAGAGCGCTGGCAGCTGGATCAGTCGATCAAGAGGAGTCAAGCCTTCAAGATCAGTCAAAGTACCAAGTGAGCAATCAGTCAAGCAAGTAATCTACGAGGGAGCTACAACCAAGCGAGTCGTCGGAAGCAGCGCCGTGGGAAGCATAGAAGGAGCAAGATCGCCACGTCGAGACGTTCGGGATTAGGACACCAGGAATCTCCGAATTGAGACACAGGTGGCTGAGTTCTGAAAGGCATCACACGGCTAAGTCAAGGCGTTTGTTTCTAACTTTGTCACGACCACACCCTGGCGAGTCGCCCGGCGGGTCTGTCAGAGACAAGCAAAAGAGTCCTACGACGGGAGGAAAGTTGTCTGCGACCCAGCGTACCTTGCCCGACCAAGCAGGACCTGGCGTGACGGACGAGCGGTAGATCGATTTGTGGTTTCGAAAGGCGTCAGCCTGGAGAGCCCTGCGATTACCGGCGAAGTTCCCGAGCAGCGACCGCCCAGCTCCCCGAGCGCCAGAACAACGAGATACTAGTCAGAAGACAGCGCAGAGGACATCGATAGCAACGCCAGCAGACATTTCCGGCAGCCACGTTACCATCGCCGCGCGGAGCTCATTGGGGAGCGCAGGAGCGTCGCGGACGTCACGCATTAGGGTGAAGCCGGGTGGAACGTTCGTCTGCGCTAGGCGTAAAGCGAAGTAAACCGCTAGACAGCCTCCGGGCGGCAGCCTTGACTGTCAGCGCGAACTGAGCAAGAACCTAGCGGGACCGTCCGTGACAGAGCAAGGGACAGGTATTGCCTCGAAAGGCGTCAGCCTGGAGAGCACCCTAGTCTGAGAACGGTGACGCTTCCCTAAGCCCACAAGGCCGAACTCTCTGCGGGTCTAAGGCGCTACAAGCGACCCCGAGGCAACGCGTCGGCAAGCAAGCCGAGGCGGCCACTACGAGCGTCCCGAGACCCAGGATCCAGAGGAGGACGAGTCAACGCGTCGAGAAGCCAGAAGGAGGAGCACCAGCAGCCGGCGGAACCAGAACAAGGAGATACAGAAACCAGCATAGCCACACACCCGCTGTACCAATACCACGAGAATAAATCCCACTGTTACCATTTGAACACTTTGTTTTCTCACTGATCTACGGGCAGTCACGTCATATAAATTTGGTGGGACGAACACAAAATCTTCTGAGCTAGCCGCACGAATCTCGTAGCGAGCAGACATACAAAATCAGTTCGTTACATCTGGCGCCCAACGTGATTGTCCCAACAGTGAGAACAGCACAGTAAAAATGGGAAAGAAGTGGATTTACCGCCTCAAGAAGGAAGACTTCGCCCATGTCGCACAGAGGCTCAACGTCGCCCTGGAGGGCAGGCAAGACGACATGAGGAAGGCACTATCGGAATACTACTCCGAAACAGAGAACGATCTACAACGAGCTAGAGGCAACACACTACGACAGAGCCGGCCCAAGCATCACGTTAACGAACGCTGAAGGGGACAATCTGGTGGCAAGCCTGAGCGTTGACAACATACAGAAAGAGGCCCACAGGAGAGAGAGCCAAGAAAAGAAAGCAGCAGCGCTGATCCCGAGACCAAGCCAGTCGGACTATGCAAAGGTCGCTAAGCAGGTCCGCGAATGGTCGTTCAGGTTCGACGGGGCGGAAAAACCATTCGAGTTCCTGGAGCAGGTAGAATGGTCCGCCAACACGTACGGTTTGGATATGATCCCTCGAGCGATGCCGGAGTTGCTAAAAGGAAGGGCCTTGAAATGGTTCATCGCCAACAATAAGCAATGGAGAACATGGGCAGAATTCATTGAAAGCTTCCACACATATTTCCTGCCAAGAGACTTCTTCACCAGGCTGGCGGACCAGGTCCGGCAAAGGAAGCAAGGCTTCAGCGAGTCGTTCAAGGACTACATGATCGACATGCAGACGATGGTGAGGCCACTTAACTATTCTACGAAAGAGACGTTAAGGGTCATTAAAGAGAACTGCACCCCAAGCCTACGAATGTTCTTAAGAGCATACAAAGTGTCGGACCTGGACACGCTAATGATCCTAGCCGATGAGTACGAAGAACTTGAAAAGGAACGGGAAGTCTTCGCACAGGAGAACAAGTTCTCAAAGACAAAGTCGGCGTCACCAACACAGGTGACATGCAGGAGATGTGAGGAGGAAGATAACCAGGACACACGAGGAAACGACCAATGGTCACCACCACACCAAGCCAGACGACAGCAGGCAACAGACGCACCACGCGGAGGCCATTGGGCACCACCCCCACAGCAACAGAGACAGCCAAACAACACCTTGTGGAGGCCGCCAAGCAACACACAGAGGCCACAAGATGCCACCCATATCACAGACCCGCAGGAGGCCTGTCGGAAATGCGGTGGGAACGGACACTGGGCTAGAGGATGTCGTAACCAGCGGCTGCTGTTTTGCTGGATATGCGGCAAGGTGGGTGTTAGGAGCGTCGATTGCTGCCAACGATCGGGAAATGGCCAGCGATCTCAGCCGCAGAGAGGCGAGCGGGGATCGCACAATGCCACCTCTCCAAACTAACGGGCGAGCTAATCGAGGAGGAGCAGCAGTTGTCCGCAGCTGTGATGATTGGTGGGAAAAGCTACAAAGCCACAATCGACACCGGAGCAACGGCAAGCTTCGTTAGCGAAGAATTGGCGGACAATATTGCTGCTCTAGGAAAGATTACCAGGACGAGACGGCAAGTTAGGTTGGCAGATGGAAGGTGCGGCGGAATTAATGCGCAGCTCGAGGTGGAGGTCAAATTCGGCAAAAAACAAGTGACCATGAGCCTGTTGATTTTACCCGGGGTAGTGGATCCATTAGTGTTGGGATGGAACTTCCTGAAACAAGTCGGAACCGAGATAAGGTGTGCTGGACACGAAATAATAATACCAGCCAGGAACCGACACAATGGATGGCTCGAGGAGAAGCTATCAGTAGCAGTCGTTCAACAAGTAAACGAGTTGGACGATACTACAGCGTTCCTTGAAACAGAGCTGGCAGACTTCAGCACAATGTCGGGAACATCGAATATGGCAGAACACCAGATCAAAATGAAGGACGACAAGCCAATCAAGCAGAGATACTACCCAAAGAACCCAAAAATTCAAGGGGAAATCAACGCAAAGGTGGACGAGCTTCTCCAAATGGGGTTCATAGAGCATTCAAAGAGCCCATACAGCTCCCCCATCGTGATGGTGAAAAAGAAGACAGGCAAGTGGAGACTGTGTGTCGACTTCAGGCAGATCAACGCGAAGTCAGTGAAGGATGCCTACCCAATGCCCCGCATAAACTACATCCTAGATCAACTAAGAGAAGCGCGGTACATCAGCAGTTTGGACCTGAAGGATGGATACTGGCAGATCCCACTAGAAGAAAGTAGCAGGCAATATACAGCATTTACGGTACCAGGCAAAGGTCTGTTTCAGTGGAGGGTAATGCCGTTCGGACTTCACTCGGCGTCGGCAACGTTTCAGCGAGTCTTGGACCAAGTAATCGGCCCCGAGATGTCACCTCACGCATTCGCTTACCAGGATGACATAATAGTGATCGGTCGCACGCTGGAAGAACACAAAAGAAACCTGAAGGAAGTGTTCCGGCGTCTAAAGGAGGCAAATCTGAGGCTGAATCCAGAAAAATGCCAATTCTTCAAAAAGGAGCTGCTGTACCTGGGTCATCGAGTGACTAGCGAGGGAATAGGAACAGATCCAGAAAAAGTAGCCGCCATCGCCGAACTAGAACCGCCATCGACTGTCAAAGAGCTCCGGCAATACCTAGGAGTAGCGTCGTGGTACCGCCGGTTTGTACCAGATTTTTCCAGAATCGTCAAACCCCCGAACGACCTGCTACGCAAAGGCAGTAAGTGGGAGTGGACACCAGAGCACCAGATGGCGTTTGAGGAGGTTAAGGCAAGACTCGTGGCAGATCCAGTGCTAGCATGCCCGGACTTCAGTAGAACTTTCATCCTGCAAACAGACGCCAGCGACTACGGCATCGGAGCGATACTGACCCAGGACACCGAAAAGGGCGAAAGAGTAATCTCCTACTCGAGCCGAACACTGAACGGCGCGGAAAAGAACTACTCGACAACGGAGAAGGAATGCTTGGCGATCGTCTGGGCGATCCGGAAGCTCAGGCCATATCTGGAAGGTTACCACTTTAAAGTAGTAACCGACCACATGGCCCTGAAGTGGCTCAACAGCATCGAAAGCCCTTCAGGAAGGATCGCCAGATGGGCCCTGGAGCTACAACAGTACGACTTTGAGATAGCGTACAGAAAGGGTCAGTTAAACGTGGTGGCCGACGCATTATCAAGACAACCACTACCGGAAACACTACGAGGTTTAAAGGAGGCATCGGCAACTACAGCTTCAGGAGGGTGCAGCTGGATCAAGGACATGGGCGAAAAGATAAGAACCCAACCGCAGAAGTACCCGGACTATGTTATGGATGGTGAGACACTGTACAGGAACATACCTCACCGAGCAGGCAGTGAAGACGTCGCGACATGGAAGATGTGCGTCCCGAAGGCTACGAGAAACAGTGTTGAGGGAAAACCCCGACGCACCGTCCGCGGGACACGTAGGAAGCCGAAGGACAATTGCACGGTTGGCAGCCCGATACTACTGGCCAGGCATGCATAGAGACGCCCGAGCCCACGTACGAAAATGCGAGATTTGCATGCGGTTTAAGCCCAATCAGATGCAGGCGGCCGGGAAGATGTTGACCCAAGTGCCGGAGGAACCATGGGCCACGGTATGTGCAGACTTCGTTGGACCCCTACCAAGATCTAAGCACGGGAACCAAATGCTGCTGGTCATGATAGACAGGTTTTCGAAATGGACGGAACTGGTGCCCCTACGCAGGGCGACAGCAGAGTCGCTCAAGAAGGCGTTTAGGGAGCGCATAATCGCAAGGTACGGGGTCCCGAAGGTGGTCATAACGGACAACGGAGTGCAGTTTACAAGCCGTATCTTCAAGAGTTTTCTGGCCGAGATGGGTATCAGACAACAGTTCACTGCACCATACACACCACAAGAAAATCCGACCGAACGAGCGAACAGAACGGTCAAGACCATGATTGCGCAGTTCGCAGGGCAGGACCAGAGAAACTGGGACGAGAAGTGGCCGGAGATTATGCTAGCAGTGAACACGAGCACATCGGAATCCACTGGCCATACACCGGCGTTTCTTACCCAGAGAAGGGAACCACGTCTACCCAGCAGCCTATACGATAAGGAAACCCTAGGAACTGGACGAGCTACGGAGACCCCTGAGGAAAATGCCAACAAACTAAGAGAGCTATTCGAGATCGTGCGGCGAAATATGGAAAAGGCGTCCCAGGACCAAGCCAGACACTACAATCTGAGAAGGAGACAATGGTCCCCAGCGGTGGGCGATATAGTGTGGGCCAAGGAACATCACCTTTCCAAAGCGGCTGAAGGATTCGCTGCAAAACTAGCCCCGAGGTACGATGGCCCTTACCAGGTGGTAGATTTCGTCTCTCCAGTGATCTGCAAAATTCGCCACACACAGTCGAAGAAAGAAAGGACAGTTCACGTTGGCGAGCTCAAGCAACAACAAAACGAGCAGACAGCAGAAACGTCAGGTACGAGGCGACAGGATTAGGCGTCAGGCCGAAGCGAGAGTCATCCATACGCCACACGGAAAGGACAATCAGGATAGAACAAGGACATGGATAAGGATTACACGTAGATCCAGACTGCGAGGCCACAGGATTAGGCGTCAGGCCGAAGCGAGAGTCATCCACACGCCACGCAGAAAGGTCAACCATAAGGGTAGGGCACAAGGACGTGGATAGGGATGGATGGTGATCCCGACCGCAAGGCAACAGGATTCAGCGTCGGGCAGTTGCCAGAGTCATCCGCGATAACGCCAGGCGGAAGGGACACTTACAAAACGGCACAAGGATACGGGTAACGCAGACAACACAAGACGCGCAGTCCAGACATACACCGCAGCATCCGGAGATTCTATACGGAATGCGCCGGACGAGCTCGTCTAGTTGTTACCCGAGGAAAAGGGGAGGACGGTGCAGAATAAGATCTACACCATAGCCAGCTGGTCGCAAAAAAAAAAAAAAACAGAAACACCAACAGTTGACTAAAAACAAGAAAGGGAACGGGGCATGCATGGGCCGCACCAGCAACCTGAAATTTAAAGGGGGCTTAATGCAGGAAGCAGAAAGACATCATAAATACTTACCGGCTGTCCTGGTTGCGAAGCGAATGCGAAGTCCTCTCCGCAACCGCTCTCAAAAGCTGCCAATGTGGAGTCAGATGCTGCCAACAGAGGACGAGTGAAGGGCGAGAGAGGACGAAAGGATGAGATGAAAAGGAGTGAAGGAAATGCAAAAGAAACTTACCTATGAATTTCATAGTATGAAAGTTGCAAAATCACCACGAGCCAGGGAAGGGGGCGCCTCGATAGGCGATCGATTGGCACTGGACGATAGTGCGATCGATGGGCACACGACAATGGAAATATCGGCCAAGGTGGAAATATCGCAAACGAGCAGGTGGCAACGCCGCACCGTCGGTATCGATATGCGAACAAATATCGATCACGCACGAATGGTGTGACCAGGCGGAGGAAACATGGAAAGGAGTGAGACGCAGCAATGAGCAGCGAGCTGGGGATCGATAGCCCAGGAGTATCGATGTCCCAGTGGAAACACGGGAAATATCGGCGCGGGAGATTTAAAGTTGCTACGAGGAGGATGACCAGCGCTGTGGAAACTCAATGGAGTTGAGAGCGTCGAGGGAGCATCGAGGGAGCAACGAGGGAGCGCCGCGGGAATCACAAGGACTCGAACGCTACGACATGCAAGGAAACGCCGGAGAGTAGAAACAAGTTCTAAATGTTTCCCGAAGTAGGTTAGGTTAGGTAGGTTAGGTTAGGGCGGCTGTCGGACTATAGTCCGACACACTTAGACCTCAGTGGGTCCGTTGTGATACCGCATGAGCTCGTTTCTTCCTTCTCTAGGGTCCCGTTTCTAGTAGTTTCAGCGTGTGTTAAGCTGATCAGCATGTCTTCCACCCGGAAGATTTAATAAAGGCACTTATGCTTTTGAGATTAATCTCCGATATTTCGGTAAGATCGTCGATGAAGGGGCTTCCTAAGTGTTTCAGTCTGAGTCTGCATAGGGCTGGGCAGAAGCAGAGAAGGTGTTCTACCGTTTCCACTTTTTCCTCATCCCTACAGCTTCTGCAGAAATCATTTTGCGGGGCTTTTAGCCTGCCGGCATGCGCGCCAACAAGCCAGTGGCCTGTAAGAGCTCGGATCAACATGCCACACTCTGTGCGGCTGAGCTTGAGTAACTCCGAGGTTTTCTTGTTGTCTATCACAGGCCATGACTGGTGAGAGATGCGACACTGTGGTGCGTTTTGCCAATGGGTGTTGGCTAGTGTGTTGAAGTGGTTTTTTATGTTTAGCTTGCAAGTAGCCATGGGCATACCGACATTTTCCTCTCCTGGTAGGAGAGGCTTGGTGGTGCCCTGCCTGGCTAATTCGTCCGCTATGCAGTTGCCTACGATGTCCCGGTGACCCGGAACCCATATTAGGCTGATAGTAAACTGATTTGCCATCTCGTGGAGAGATCTGCGACAGTCTGCTATTGTACGGGAGTTGGTGTTTGTCGAGTAGATCGACTTAATAGCCGATATGCGAATTAATATCGATCACGCACGAATGGTGTGACCAGGCGGAGGAAACATGGAAAGGAGTGAGACGCAGCAATGAGCAGCGAGCTGGGGATCAATAGCCCAGGAGTATCGATGTCCCAGTGGGAACACAGGAAATATCGGCGCGGGAGATTTAAAGTTGCTACGAGGAGGATGACCCCCGCTGTAGAAACTCAAGGGAGTTAAGAGCGTCGAGGGAGCATCGAGGGAGCAACGAGGGAGCGCCGCGGGAATCGCAAGGACTCAAAGGCTAGGATAAGCAAGAAAACGCCGGAGAGTAGGAACCAGTCTTAAATGTTTCCCGAAGTAAGGGGGGAATGTGAGGAGTTGAATAACTCCCCACAAATAGAAGCAGCAGCAGATGGCCGGCCGATAACCAGATACGCGGCGAATTCGCGTAGTAACGGCGCGGCGGGGAGAACGAGAGAGTTTGGAGACCAAGGGTGGAGATCAAGAGAGTTTGGAGACCAACGAAGGAGAGCGAGAGAGTTTGGAGACCAATGAAGGAGAGCGAGAGAGATTGGAGACCAAGGATGGAGAGCGAGAGAGTTTGGAGACCAATGAAGGAGAGCGAGAGAGATTGGAGACCAAGGATGGAGATCGAGAGAGAATGGAGACTTCGCGGGCAGAGCAAGAGTGCCGTATGCAGAAGGGGATAACGGAACTCCACCGACTTTGGACTCTCCCGTGAACTTTGGACCGGGAGAGGAAGTGCCACATCTCGGCAGTGGAGCGGCACACAGGCGTGCCACAAGCGGCACGGGAATCAGCGGAACGGCAGCAGTGGGCGGAACATCTATTGGAAGCGGTACATAAAGGACAAGTGGGTCATCCAGGAGGCACGAACTTTGGACCCAGAGTGGAGAGATCCAGCGGGCCGTGCGCAAAAGGGAAATAACGGTGCTTGGAGGCCCTATATAAGGCCGCAGAGCGCTGGCAGCTGGATCAGTCGATCAAGAGGAGTCAAGCCTTCAAGATCAGTCAAAGTACCAAGTGAGCAATCAGTCAAGCAAGTAATCTACGAGGGAGCTACAACCAAGCGAGTCGTCGGAAGCAGCGCCGTGGGAAGCATAGAAGGAGCAAGATCGCCACGTCGAGACGTTCGGGATTAGGACACCAGGAATCTCCGAATTGAGACACAGGTGGCTGAGTTCTGAAAGGCATCACACGGCTAAGTCAAGGCGTTTGTTTCTAACTTTGTCACGACCACACCCTGGCGAGTCGCCCGGCGGGTCTGTCAGAGACAAGCAAACGAGTCCTACGACGAAGAGCCGTCAGCTTGGGGAGGAAAGTTGTCTGCGACCCAGCGTACCTTGCCCGACCAAGCAGGACCTGGCGTGACGGACGAGCGGTAGATCGATTTGTGGTTTCGAAAGGCGTCAGCCTGGAGAGCCCTGCGATTACCGGCGAAGTTCCCGAGCAGCGACCGCCCAGCTCCCCGAGCGCCAGAACAACGAGATACTAGTCAGAAGACAGCGCAGAGGACATCGATAGCAACGCCAGCAGACATTTCCGGCAGCCACGTTACCATCGCCGCGCGGAGCTCATTGGGGAGCGCAGGAGCGTCGCGGACGTCACGCATTAGGGTGAAGCCGGGTGGAACGTTCGTCTGCGCTAGGCGTAAAGCGAAGTGAACCGCTAGACAGCCTCCGGGCGGCAGCCTTGACTGTCAGCGCGAACTGAGCAAGAACCTAGCGGGACCGTCCGGGACAGAGCAAGGGACAGGTATTGCCTCGAAAGGCGTCAGCCTGGAGAGCAAGGCTTGTTCACCCTAGTCTGAGAACGGTGACGCTTTCCTAAGCCCACAAGGCCGAACTCTCTGCGGGTCTAAGGCGCTACAAGCGACCCCGAGGCAACGCGTCGGCAAGCAAGCCGAGGCGGCCACTACGAGCGTCCCGAGACCCAGGATCCAGAGGAGGACGAGTCAACGCGTCGAGAAGCCAGAAGGAGGAGCACCAGCAGCGGGCGGAACCAGAACAAGGAGATACAGAAACCAGCATAGCCACACACCCGCTGTACCAATACCACGAGAATAAATCCCACTGTTACCATTTGAACACTTTGTTTTCTCACTGATCTACGGGCAGTCACGTCATATAAATTTGGTGGGACGAACACACAATCTTCTGAGCTAGCCGCACGAATCTCGTAGCGAGCAGACATACAAAATCAGTTCGTTACAATACCATGCTGAATTTCTTGATTCGGAATTAATACACTGTCTTCTTCTGAATTTATTTCGATTTTTCGGACGACTTGGGATCTTGCTGGCAGAATTAGGGACTTGTTGCCAGAACTGTATGCTATTGGAACATAAATTGCATGTTTTAGGTTATTTGGTCTTATTATAAGCCAGTCTTCAGACGGCTTGAAGTCTAATTGACAGTTGTATCTTTTGATAAAATCGATTCCTAGTATTCCATCACATGGAATAGCGAATTGCATATTTACGATATGGAAATCATGTTGAATTATGTACTTAGAAGTTGGAATTTCAATAGAAGTTAAGCCTTTTGATTTGGTAACTTCCTGACTTATACCCTGTATGTTTATGATGTGATTATCTTGAATGTTTTAAAAATTATCGGAATTTTCCTTCAATAAGGATATTTCCGCACTTGTGTCTAGTAAGAGAACTAATTCTTTTCCTGTTGCTACGTTCATGAAAGTGACAAATGTATTTTGACTGAGATTTAGAGTGTGAATTTTGATGTTGTTTACTGTCGTGTATCTAATAGTGGTTTGGAGTTTCCCGACTTTGTTTGTGCTACTCTAACATTGTTATTGTGGTTGTTGTTGCTTCCCCCACGGCTGTTTCCGCCGCTGGTGTTTCCACCACGGTTGTTGTTTCTGTAATAATTGTTATTTTGGTTATTGTTATTTCTGTTATAACCATTATTTTGATTATATCCGTTATTCTAATAATATCTGGTATTGTTATAATTACCTCGATTATTACCTCGTCCGCGATTTCCACCGCGCTGCGGATAATTTTTATAATACAGGACAGTGTTTGGCTGTCCGGTTGCTTCAGTGCAACTTTTTACAAATTTTGATATGGCCTCATTCATTGTATTGAAGGTACCAGCTTGCATGATAGTTTTTACCTTATCTATTGTGCAATTTTTTCATTGCTTTCACTGCATGCCGAGATTAATAACTTCTGGCTAACCCTAGGGATAAGCCATCTGTTATAAATGCACCTTCTAAAGATTTCGTCATCTGCTTAACCTCTTGTGTGTACTGGCTGGCAGTCTTATTGCGTTGTTGTAGGTTCATCGGTTTTGCTGACAACACTTCTACAGTTTCGCCTTCGACGTTGTTTTTTAATCTGGAAATGACTTCAGCTATTGTTGTTTCATTTCCGATTAGATTTCTGGCGACACCTTTTAGCTTTGTTTTTATAATGGAAACTGCTAATTGTTCGTGTTCGCCTTTTATTGATTCTATTATTTCTAATGCATCCATAAAACTTGTTATTTCAGCTTTACCATCGAAAACTGGTATAAGCTTGGATGCTGTTTTAATGAAATCAATATTAGATTGTGCCATTTTGATATTTTTTCTTATTTTATTTTCTATTATGCTTGAACTATCATCAGAATCTGTAGAATTATCCAGATCAGACATTAAAACAGCTGGAATAGTAAGATTCTTTAAATCTTGCTCTTCTATTTTAGGATTTGTTTCTGTAAGCTCTTCTGATTCTATTTGGTCAATGTCAGTTTGTTTTGTTGATTCCGATTCATCACCAGTTTCAACTGCTAGGGAAGTGTTAAGTATAGTCGGTACTGATATGTCCAACTTAAACTTTTGTTTAATTGATATTAAATTAGATCGTAGTCTGATCAAAAATTTTGATACTTGGGACCAATGATCTTGATTTAATTTTTCCCTCTGGCCATACATTAGTATTTGTGCTTCATTAAAGCATTTTACTAGAATTTCCACATGTTTTTTAATGGTATTTTTTTGAATTGGCCTGTTTTGTCAAAGTCAACTTTTATGTTATTTATCTGCTTATATAATTCATTCCGTTCCATTATATTGTGGAGATGAATTATTTCTTAAAGACCATCATTACTATTGTTCTACCTAGTATTGGGTGTTCGTCTACTACTGATCTAACTTGTACCCCTGGGATGGTGGATAGGACAATTCCCTTTTGGGTACTTCTGCACTGAATTAGTGGAGAGGCATCTAAATTAAATGTTTCAATATATAAAGTTTTTAATTCATAAATGCTTACTGAAGTTGGTGCAACTAATTGCAGAATTCTCTTTTTTAAATGAATGTCCTATCATATGTGTCTCTAATTGCTTTTAGAGTAGCCATTTTTAATTAATTTATTTTTATTTATTTATTTTTATTTTATTCCATTTTCTTTAATTTTTAAAATTTGAATACAGCAATATTTTTATACTTATGTTGTTTGTGCCAAAATTTTTACATTTTGTCCAGCTCATTTGCCTGGCTCATATATTTTTTCTCAAGACATTTATTATGCAATTTATAAAGTTTTTAGAAACAACAATTATTATAAGCAATGTATGAATTAATTCTAAGTCAATGGTGTTTGACTCTACCTTATTAATAATATTTGCAGTGGAATCCACTGTTTTTGTATCTATTAAATTAATCTTTGGGGTTGGTATTCTTAATACTTAAGATTTTTGAATTAATTTGTAAATGTTGTTAATGTTATTCATTAACAACTAGTTTGATATGATTATTTTTGATTAGACTTTTTTTTTTTTGACCAATTATTATTATATTTGACATATAATTTCCTGCCTATTTTGTGTATGGTTTTCAGGCCATACTTTTATGTCGCTCAATTTTAACATTTGTTTTTATAAAATAAATGAAAAAATATGCATCGCAGTGCAATTAAAAAAATTTTTGCAACGCAGTGCAAAGAAAAAAAATTATGCGCTCTTGGTAGCGCTGTCGGTTCACTCTTCCTTGGTACCGGTATATATTATCTTGGTCTGTCAAATACTTTAGATTTTTGATGTTATTCATTAACAACTAGTTTGATATGATTAATTTTGATTTGACTTTTTTTTTTGACCAATTATTATTATATTTGTTTTTACAAAATAAATGAAAAAATTATGCATCGCAGTGCAATTAAAAAAATTTTTGCAACGCTGTCGGTTCACTCTTCCTTGGTACCGGTGCTGGCTGCACAGGCTGTACCTCATGGTGGGGCACCGGTGCTGGCTACACAGGTGTACTCGCAGAAGGGGGAGTACAGTGGTCCCTCGCAGTCACCCGGGCACGTCTTCTTCAGCTTTGTGTGGCAACTTTTTCTGGAGGAGGCAATGTGTTTTTATTTTTGGCAATATTTGGGATTAAGGGTAGGTGGATGTGTCTGTGGCTGTGGTCTGATTCTTACGTACTGATAGCAAATTTTTTAAGTATTCAACTTCGGCATGTATTTTTACCGAGTCGTTCCACTTTATTGCTTTGCCGCTGTTGAGCACTTCAGTAGTTGAGCCTTTCTGGCTTTCAATCTTTTTACCACGCCACTTCTTTTGGCACACATCACACTCTACTCACTGCGTTTCTTCTCTTGGTTTTTGTTTTTGTAGTGTATGCTGTCGTTGCTGCCGTTGTTGCCGTTGTCGCCGTTGTTGCCGTTTATTGCTGTTGTTGTTGCCGTTTGCTGTCTTTTTATCTTGTGAGGTCCATATCCAGGTACATATTCTTTCGGACCAATGTCACGGCCGCCATGTAGAGTAATGTCATCTTTTATTTGTTATTGTAATTCTTTATTTAAAATCCTGTCCCCATATAGAGTACACATCTTTTATTTGTTATTGTAAATCTTTATTAAAAATCTTTATTCAAAACCGGGAGCAGCATTAGTGCCGCTTCCAACGTCAAGTTGTTTCTGACTTAACAATTCTCCTTAGGTTCTAAGCATGGTAGAATTATACAAGGTAGTCCCGTCGGCTGCCTAATCGTTCGGCTTTCAGTTATGCTATCCTTTTCACCTGCACGTATTGCGAGTATCGTTAACGGACTAAATTTTGCAGACGGGACTACCTTGTATAGTTGTACCATGGTTCTAAGTAAGCCTAAGTCTCGTAGCTGCGCTGCCTACAGTTGGATGGCAGAGAGACGGCTATGTATATCTTATGTATATTAGTGTATTTAATTATGCTCCCTTTAGCTGGAGCGCGAGGGTATATGTATGTACTTGAGTTTGGCTGAGCGGCCGGCGTGTGCAACAGAATGCTGACACTTGCACTTTCTGTGAGCGCGCCGATCGACTCATGTTTCGGCCACTTAGGTTTTTGACCGGGCCTTTGTTTATGTGAACACTGCAACACAGTGTTACAGTGTGTTTGCTTCAAGTACTCTAGGTACAGTAGTTATTCAATATATGTTATGTGCATACTACAATATATTGCGTTCGCGGCTACGTGGCTCATTTCAATATCCCTTTGCTGTTTGCATATCTCCATTTCCCTTTGTTCCCATTACCTGAGTAACGGGTATCTGGTAGTTGAGGTATTCGACTTTAGCATTCTTCCTTGTTTTTAACTTCTGTTTGATTTAATAATAATTTACATTATATGGTACAAATTATATTATATTATTATACCCGTATTCGGAAAGTATGTAACAGGCAGAAGGAAGCGTTTCCGACCCCATAAAATATATATATATTCTTGATCAGGATCACTAGCCGAGTCGATCTAGCCATGTCCGTCTGTCCGTCTGTCCTTCTGTCCGTCTGTCCGTCTGTCCGTCTGTCTGTACGGATGAACGCTGAGATCTCGGAAACTATGGGAGCTAGGCTATTGAGATTTGGCGTGCAGATTCCTGAGCTTCTTACGCAGCGCAAGTTTGTAACAGTAGAGTGCCACGCCCACTCTAACGCCCACAAGCCGCCCAAAACTGTGGCTCCTACAGTTTTGATGCTAGAATAAAAATGTTAACTGAAATGTAATGTTCTCATCAATACCTATCGATTGACCTTCAAAAAATCGTAAATATGAACGTGGATATCTCGGAAACTATCACAGATAGAGAATTGGGATTTCAGATTTAGATTCCGTAGCCTTATACGCAGCGCAAGTTTGTTACGCGAATATGCCACGCCCACTCTAACGCCCACAAACCGCGAAAACCTGTGACGCCCACAATTTTTATGCTAGATAAATAAAAATTTGCCACGCCCACTCTAACGCCCATAACGCTTAAATCTGTATACCGCCGGTAGGTGGCGCATTTTAATCTCGCTTTGCTACTTGCATATCTCTATTTAGCTGAGTAACGGGTGTCTGATAGTCGAGGTACTCGACTATAGCGTTCTTCCTTGTTTTAACTGAAATGTATTGTTCTCGTCAATACCTATCGATTGACCCAAAAAAAAGTTTGCCACGCCCACTTTAACGCCCACAAACCGCGAAAACCTGTGACGTCCACAATTTTCATGCTAGATAAAAAATTTTAACTGAAATGTGTTGGTCTCGTCGATCACCTATCAATTAATCCAAAAAAAAATTTGGCACGCCCACTCTAACGCCCATAACGCTTAAGTCTGTATACCGCCGGTAGGTGGCGCATTTTAATCTCGCTTTGCTGCTTGCATATCTCCATTTATATATGATGGACGTTGATGCACTACGAGCAGTACAAACAAGTGGCCCAACGACACCAAGCACGTGCTTGTTACGCGCGGGGCCCTTTTATCAATTTGGGCAAAAAATACGAGTTCGCGAGGAAGATACAAAAAACAAATAGAGACGGGACACAAATGAAAATAAAAGAAGCATCTAAGAATGAAGCAAATGAGTTAAAATATTAGTTTTTAGTACCGGGATAGAAGTTGAAGTGCAAATTAAATGATAAAGGTTGTTATAATTATTACATAGAACGCGAAAGGGCTCGTGCAGACAAAAATTAGATGTACATCGTGGCAAATTTAGGGGATAATAATTTCGTGTTAGTCTAACAGGAACATTGAAAGTTAGGCGGTTTACAAGTTCTACAGAATCAATATCACCTCTTATAAGATTTTGCATAAAAATAGTACCAAGCATTGTTCTACGATTTGCAAGGGTAGGTAAATTAAGCAATAGTAATCTACTCTGATAGGAAGGTAGCCTTATGTTTTGATCCCAGTTCAAACTACGAAGGGCAAAAAGAAGAAATTTTTTTTGTACCGACTCAATACGGTCAATATGCACTTGATATTGTGGACTCCAAACCGAAGAACAATATTCCAAAATAGGACGGACAAGGGAGGTAAATAATAATTTGGTTGTATAAGGGTCATCAAATTCTTTTGACCAACGCTTTATAAACCCAAGAACACTCATGGCCTTGCTGACAGTGGACATTATGTGGCAGTCAAATTTAAGTTTTGGGTCCAGAAGAACGCCTAAGTCATTAACTGAATATATACGATCGAGTGGCGTATTTTGAAGAGAGTAACTAACAAAAGTAGGAGTACCCCTATGAAAAGTCATAACGTTGCATTTAAGGCAGTTCAAATTTAAAAGGTTATACTCACACCATCCCTGAAAACAATCAATATCTGACTGTAAGTTGAAACCCGACGCTATATCATTATGTGATAAACAAAGCTTAACATCATCAGCATACATTAGTACACGAGAGTGTGTTATGATAGAGGGAAGATCGTTAATAAACAAAGTAAACAGCAAAGGGCCCAAATGACTACCCTGAGGCACTCCAGATGTCACATAGATCAGTTTTGAGGCAGCGTTCTTGAATATAACCCTCTGAGTCCTACCATTCAAATAACTTGAAATCCAAGTTAATAGATTACATGGAAACCCAAGCTGATTTAATTTGAATAAGAGAAGAGAGTGGTTGACAGAGTCAAAGGCCTTACTAAAATCTGTGTATATAACGTCAGTCTGCATTTTATTCTTAAATCCATTTATTACAATAGATGACAATTCCAGAAGGTTGGTGGTGGTCGATCTTCGCTTAACAAAACCATGCTGACACGGTGATATTAGCGAGGAACATAAATGTTGCAAATGAGAAGTAATAATACGTTCAAATGCTTTAGGAATTGCCGACAATTTAGAAATACCTCTGTAATTCTGGGCATCCGCCTTCGCACCCTTTTTGTGAAGTGGAATGATAAAAGAGTCCTTCCAGATAGTAGGAAAAACTGACGATGAAATAGACAAATTAAAAAGTTTAAGAATCGGTTTACATATGGTTGACGCACAAAACTTAAGCACACACCCGGGGAGTCCATCAGGACCGGGAGAATAAGTTGGCGTTGTTTTTTCGAAGTCTCTTACGAGAGAAATTTCCGTAATTTCAGGGGTAAAGATACAATTTGCCTTATTTAAGGGATTAGGGTAGTTAGAATTTGACCAAGCAGCCGAACTATAAGTAGTTTGGAAAAACTCGGCAAATAAATCAGCAATTTCAGAATCCGTCGATGCCTCCATTGAGTTAAAACGTACCGATGAAGGCAATGCTGACGACTTACGCTTGGCATTGACAAAGTTATAAAACTGCTTCGGATCATTTGAAAATTCAAATTTACATCGACTTAAATACATAGAATAGCAATGACTATTAAGAACATTAAAATCCGATCGAGCCACCACATATTTCGAAAAATCAGATGGCTTACCCGATTTCTTATACTTTTTATAAGTGTTTGTCTTAAGGTTTTTAAGTCTTTGAAGCGCATTGGTAAACCAAGGTGGCCTGTTTGTCTTTGAAGGAAATCTATCAGGAACGCATTCATTAAAAAAGGTATTTAACACTATATAGAAGTGTTCAGTGGCGCTTTCAATATCCATACAATTGTACAATTCTGTCCAATTATATTGAGAAATCATGTCGTTAAGTTTTTTAAAGTTACATTTTCGGAAACATCTCACTTTAGTTTGAGAAACTAAAGGAGAGAGGGTATCAACGCATGGGAGGCAGATTGTCAATTCCATTGTTGGATGATATCGGTCTTCAGGTACAACAAGAGCGTCAATTCTAGATACCGTGACTTCAGACGGGTCTGAAACAAACACAAGATCTAGTTGTCTATTTAATGAATTTCGTATAAAGCTTACTTGCTGTAACGATAATTCTAGAAGACCATCAACAAAATCATGGGCGGATAGAGGTATAGCGACTAGTGAGTCAGTAGGAGGAGACCAAGAAATACCAGGGAGATTAAAGTCACCCAAAACAATCAAAAGGTCACTGTTAGAAAGAAGGGATAGAACAGATTTTATCGCAGACAGGTGGTGCTCATAAATTATTAAATCAGAGCCAGGTGGAATATAGGAGCATGTAACAAATATTGAGAATGATTGCAAGGAAACTTTCACACTAACAAATTCAATTTCATTAGGAGTATCAGAGTGAATTCTCTCGGAAGTTAGGCTAGTGCTAACGGCAATCAGCACACCGCCTCCCCTACGTGAGGAGCGATCGGTCCTATAGGCATTAAAATTGTTTGACAGAACTTCATTGTCAGATATCTCTGGTTTCAGCCAGGTTTCCGTAAAAGCCAAAATATCAGCAGTAAATGCAGAGGAGTCAGCATAAAGCTTGGGTAGCTTCATATTTAGTCCCCTAACATTTTGATAGGCCAAAAATAAACTTTTTAGTTTTTTGGCGCCGTGGAAGGTCTGTTATTTGTTCTCGGTTTATTGGGAACAAATTCTTTTATTACTAAATCATCATTAAGCCAAAAGCTTTCAGAAAGTAGTACCTTAAACACATCAGGCGGAGCAAATATTTTAAACGACGATATACTACGAGCATATGAAAATCTAAATTGTTCCACTGAAATATTATCGGATGGGAATTTTTCACGAATAAATTCCAAAACATCCTCAGATGTGGTATCTGGGGTGAATCTCGAAACAAATAATTGTTTTCTTTGTGGAACAACTGATAATTTCTTACGTCCCCCAGCAGCAGATTGCACCTCACTAACCTGAGAGCCAGAAACGGTAACTTCTGTACCTATAGGTACGGTCGGCACCGTAGCCGGCACTGAAGGTTTTTTTACCACCCGACTTCGAGAAGCAGTGACTTCACCTAAAACAGCTGTATCCATAGGCGCAGTAGGTTCACTTACCACAGTGTCAACAGAGACTGCTGCAGCCACCAAGTTCGGATTTGGGGTGGATACCGTGACCGTATTAACTGCCGCTAAGCTGGTTTTTTTACGTTTAGGCGACTCAGTTAGTAATTTTTTATTATTAAATTGGGCACAAACGGAATTGAACCCCTCATTGAGCTGTTTAAAAGCACCAGAGAGATTCAAAAGGCTGTCTCGAGTCTGCTTCATAAAGCCGCTCATCTCAACAACCATTTCCTTGCAGGAACCACATGACCACATGAGTCCAGAATTCTGATCAATAAAGTCTTTGACTCTACCAGTAAATCCTGCACATTTAACATGCATTATCGACTCGCAGAGCCAGCAGAAAATAAAAGGGTCTTTAGTTGAAGACGAAAGAGTACAAGTTTTCTTAGAGCAGACCAGAGCCATTTTAAGGAAATTAAATAAAATAATATATGAAAAATACCTCGAGTAAATTTGGCACTGGGATCAAATTCCAAAACCACAAAGGCACAAAACACGAAAAAAAATAAGAGCGCGAGATCGCGTAATAATTTAAATGTAAGACAGCACAAGAGAAAAAATCTTCTATCGATTGAGCGTTGCTTGTGGGACACTGACAACTTTACGCAGGAACAGTTACAATGTAAAGCAAGCAAGAGAGAGAGAGAGTAAGAGACAAGAGAATAGCACACCAAAAGTCTACCAGAAATTTGGCAGGTTCAGAAAGAGTTTAAGTTACAGTTGTAATATAGAGCGGGAGAGAAAGTGAGAATCAAAGAGTTTTAGCAAGTTTAGTGAGTATAAGAATTACACTAACAAAGCTATGAGATTAAACAAATCTAATATAAATGTTAAAATAACTATAATCACTGGGAGATCTAGTAAAAAAACACTAAACACACTAACCCAGCGGTTAGACTAAGCTTTGTTAATAAACAAACACAAAACACTCGCAAAAAATCACAGAATAGACAAAAAAATTCAGAGCACAAGAGTAAACACAACCGTTCACAAGCGACGCTAAATCGATTCTGATTAGCTAAGTAACGGGTATCTGATAGTCGAGGTACTCGACTATAGCGTTCTTCCTTGTTTTTTATTTATTTTAACATTGTTTACGTCAAAAGGGCGTTTAATTTCAGGAGGCAGTGTCGAGCGGCAGTTTTATCCAGATGTCTACATCTCGCGCGCTCGCACTGCCGTCCGCTCTCCCTCTCCATCTCTCCCCTAAGCCACCGCTCTGCTGTGGAGCGCTTAAGTTAGTTAGGCTTAAGTGGTGCTCTTTTCCAAGTGATCCAATAAACATCTACGCACGTCGCGTAAAAACCCCAAAGTACTCCCGTGTTTTTTGCGTACCATTCGATCTTGTGGCTTCATCTATTTTCAACGATCAAGCCAAGCCGCCCCAACAAACTTAATTATTTTATTTTATTTAATAACAAATACTTTCATAAATTATTTATATACAATTGGTTCTTATTTAGGTTGTAAAAAACTTTCTTATGGGTTAGAATTACAAAGATTTTGAATTTGTTCTGTAGTGTATAGTCTAACGCTAGTTACCCACTCTTTTGCACTCACGAGCTAATCTGTGTAGTTTCGCACAGAAATAACTTAAGCTCCCAATTTTCTCCGCTGAATCACTCCCGCTCACTCTCTTCCACTATTTGGACGTCGTCGTTTGTAACGCTTAGTGACCACAAATTGACAAGTAAGTAAATAAGTGCAAAGTAATCAAACTGTTAGAAAAACCACCGGTGCTGTGTTTTGGTGGCGAAAAGACGCTTATTTGGTGTAATTGACATTGCACTTAAGAAAAATAATAATCAAAGACAAACTTACATTATGTATGCGAATGCGAGCATTAACCCCAACGCCTTTCGCTGAAATCAAGCCTCTCCCCGTCGGTGGTATCTACGACTCAAAGCATGGTAAGCGATGAATCCCCCCGCTTCCCGTGCTCACCATACCATCGATCAGTCAATTTGCCGAATCACATTGCAAAAACCAGTTTGACGGTGCAGAGTGGAATGGGCCGCTACATTTAAATAAAGCGGAAATTAGGCCCACAGAGGTCTAGGTCGGGCAACATGGCAAACACAAGCTGAGAGAATAGATTTGCAATTGTGGAGGATCAGACCAATGTTCTGCCCGACTCAGCCACTGAATCGGAGAAGAAAAAGAAAAGAGAGGAGAAAAATTGTAACTCCCTCGTAGATTCTGTATTGGAACTTATTGGGAATATGCTACGCCCACTCTAACGCCCACAAACCGCCTAAACCTGTGACGCCCACCATTTTCATACTAGATAAAAAATTTGAAGTGAAATGTATTAGTCTCGTCAATACCTATCAATTGATCCGAAAAAAGTTTGCCACGCCCACTTTAACCCCCACAAATCGCCTGTGACGCCCACAATTTTCATTAAAAATATTTTAACTGAAATGTATTGGTCTCGTCAATACCTATCTATTGATCCAAAAACAGTTTGCCACGCCCATTCTAACGCCCATAACGCATATTGGGATCGAGGGTAGGTGGCACATTACTGCTTACATATCATCATTTCGTTTGGTAATAGGCAGAATGAAGCTTTTTCGACCCCATAAAGTATTTATATTCCTGATCAGGATCACAAGCCGAGTCGATCTAGCGATACATCTACGGATACTGAAGATATGAAGGCTGATTTAGGCGCAGCTGGTCATGTTGTTTGCAGTTTTTAAAACCCCCTGGTAAGAACAATAGTAACATACCCAATATGTTCTTTGTTGATTCTATCCTTTTAAAGTCGAAAACGCTTCAAGCCTCTAGCTCTCAAAGATTCCGAGATCTCAGAGTTCACACGGACACGGCCAAGACTTGATCTACTGGTGATGCTGATCAAAAAAATATATATTTTATGGGGTCGAAGAAGGGTCTTTCTACCTTTTATATTCTTATTGAATAAAACTTTCTTTAAAATCCTCATTACAACAAAGAAAATAATAAAAATTTGAAACCCACTTAAAAACAATAAATAATTTAATCATCGTATTTTTGGTAAGGACTAGCAGATTGAAGGTTTGTAATTCCAGTAAAACATGTCCTACAAATGCTGTTCCTATAACTAAAAAAAAATACATCTACTAATCAAGTTAAGTAAATTACTATAAATGTAGGATTGGTGAATTTAGTATTAGTGTATCACCCTTGCAGCGTAAGAGTAACAGCGACATCAATGGTTTAGGCCCCGTTTCTTATTTTGAATTTGAATTACGCTCCTACAGTCCGTTTATTATTTTGTTATCCAATACTATTAATCGAGTACATTAAAGAATATCGAGTACATAAAAGAACCTCGAGTCTTTCTTAGAAAGCATGGAGTAAGAAATAGCGACGCTACCAAGAGAGAGAGTGCAGCAAGTCGTAAAGTGAAGAGGTCGTCCAGTGCGTGGTTCCGCGAAGAAGTCGGTTTTTAAGGCATTCATTCATTAAAGTTTTAAGTATATATAATACTAAATTTGTATTATCCCACATAAATTGCGCTAAAATAATCCGGATAAAATTTGGATAACAACTCATGTAATTATTCGAAGTTTCATAATCTTGAAATATTGAATGGGGCTGGTAACTCTACTAATTTATAAGTACTAAAGCCCTATTAGCAATATTAAATAAAAGGTGAGAGGTTCATTAGTTATGATATTATTCGAATAGGTCCTATACAAAATTTCGCAATTATACCCATTACTCGAAGAGAAAAAGGGTATTATAGATTTATCGGTAAGTATACAACAGGCAGAAAGAAGCGCTTCCAACCACATAAAGTAAATATATTTTTGATCAGAACCACTAGCCGAGTCGATCTAGCCATGTCCGTCTGTCTGTCCGTTCGGTTGAATGCTGAGATCTCGGAAACTATAAGAGCTAGGCTAGCTTTGGCGAGCAGATTCATGAGCTTCTTACGCAGCGCAAGTTTGTTTCAAAAGAGTGCCACGCCCACTCCAACGCCCTCAAACAGCCCAAAACTGTGGCTCCTACATTTTTGATGCTAGAATACAAATTTTAACTGAAACGTATTGTTCTTATCAATACCTATCAATTCACCCAAAAATTCCACGCCCACTTTAACGCCCACATACTTAAAAAAATCGTAAGTATGAACACCGATAACTCGGAAACTATAAAATATAGAGAATTGGGATTTAAGATTTAGATTCCGTACGCCCACTCGAATGCCCACAAATCGCTTAAATCTGTGGCGTTATATAAAAAATTTTAAACGAAATGTATTAGTCTCGTCAATCCCTATCTATTGATCAAAAAACAGTTTGCCGTGCCCATTCTAACGCCCATAACGCATATTTAGATCGAGGGTAGGTGGCACATTTACTGCTTACATATCTCCATTTCCTTTTGGTACCTTTAGCTGAGTGTCGGGTATCTCATAGTCGAGGTACTCGACTATAGCGTTCTTCCTTGATTACCCGTTACTCTTAGAGTAAAAGGGTATACTAGATTCGTCGGAAAGTATGTAATAGGCAGAATGAAGCTTTTTCGACCCCATAAAGTATTTATATTCCTGATCAGGATCACAAGCCGAGTCGATCTAGCGATGTCCGTCTGTCCGTATGAACGCTGAGATCTCGGAAAATATAAGAACTAGGCTACTGGGATTCGGCTTTCAGATTTCTGAGCTTCTTGCGCAACGCAAGTTTGCTTCAGAAGGGTACGTCGCCCACTCTAACGCCCAAAAACCGCCCAAAACTTTGTCGCCTATAGTTTTGACGCTAGAATACAAGTTTTAACTGAAATAATTTCAGATTTAGATTCCATAGCCTTGTACGCAGCGGAAGTTTGTTACGCGAATACTCTAACGTCCACAAACCGCCCAAATCTGTGGCGCTCACAATTTTCATGCTAGATAAAAAATTTTAACTGGAATGTCTTAGCTTCGTCAAAACCTATCGATTGATCAAAAAAAAAGTTTGCCACGCCCACCTTAACGCCCACAAACCACGCCCATGATTTGCAAGCTAAAATAAATTTTATCTGAAATTTATTACTCTTGTCAATACCTATCCATTGACCAAAAAAGTTTTCCGCACGCCCATAACGCTTAAATCTGTCTACCGCCCACACACAATTTACAATATAGAGTAATGTCATCTTTTATTTATTATTGTAATTCTTTATTTAAAATCCTGTCCCCATATAGAGTAGACATCTTTTATTTGTTATTGTAAATCTTTATTTAAAATCTTTATTCAAAATCTGGAGCAGCATTAGTGCCGCTTCCAAAGTCAAGTTGTTTCTGACTTGACAATTCTCCTTAGGTTCTAAGCATGGTAGAATTATACAAGGTAGTCCCGTCGGCTGCCTAATCGTTCGGCTTTCAGTTCGTTAACGTGCTTCAGCGATATTGCTATCCTTTTCACCTGGACGTATTGCGAGTATCGTTAACGGACTAAATTTTGCCGACGGGACTACCTTGTATAGTTGTGCCATGGTTATAAGTAAGCCTAAGTCTCGTAGCTGCGCTGCCTACAGTTGGATGGCAGAGAGACGGCTATGTATATCTTATGTATGTTAGTGTATTTAATTATGCTCCCTTTAGCTGGAGCGCGAGGGTATATGTATGTACTTGAGTTTGGCTGAGCGGCCGGCGTGTGCAACAGAATGCTGACACTTGCACTTTCTGTGAGCGCGCCGATCGACTCATGTTTCGGCCACTTAGAATGGAATTGGGAATAATATTCGTATTAAAAGAAGTATTTCTAGAGCATGGCCATGCTAAATGCAGTTATAAAAAAAAACGTTTTTAATCTATCCTTATGAACTGTTTGTTTTTTGTTCTTAGTATTCGTTATTATATTGTTATTTCTTTCTCCTATTTCTGTTACTTTATACGGACCGGTATATTTATAATTTAACTTATGACCTGTTTCATTTTTCAAAAAAACTAGTTTTGTCGTAACTAATTTTCTGTTTTAACTTATAAGATTCTAGCATTAGTCAAGCTCTCTTAATTGCCTGTTCTAATCTAAATTTGGATTCCTTAGCATAATCTTCTATATTATAAAGGGGATTTATTTTATCTATGCTATTAAAGTGTTTTGGTAGTTTTGAAGTTTTACCGAAAACTAGCTCATATGAACAATAGTCATGTGCCATTGATGGGGTTGTATTAAAACAATAGACGAAGTATCGTAGCCATACATCCCAATATGTTTTGTCAACTGAGATGTATGAACGAATGAACTCATTGAGTGTTCTGTGGCTTCGCTCCACGGTACCTACAGTCAGGTGGTGGTGTGCAGTTGAAGTTATTTTTTTAATATGTAAGTATTTACATAGGTCTTGAATAATCGAATTTTTATATTCTGTTCCCATGTCCGTAATGAACGTCATCATTGGACCGTACTTTAGAAAAAAATCTTCAAATATAGCTTTTGCTACTGTATTTGCACTTTTATTTGGTATAGGTATAGCTACTAGGTATTTAGTTAAATCGCAGATGAGAGTTACTGCGTATTTGTTTCCGTTATAAGATTTTGGAAGTGGACCAATAGTATCTACAATTACTATATCAAAAGCTCTTTGTGGAGTTTCGGTTATAGTTAGTGGGGTCTTAGTATATTTAGACGTTTTCGATTTTTGGCATTTAGGACATTTCTTTATGTACCCTTTTATGTATTTGGACATATTTTTCTAGTATTAGTGTCTCTGGGCCTTGGCCAAGGTTTTTGTAATGCCTGTATGACCCCCTTGTATTGGATCATCATGGAATGTAGACATTATAGCTTCTTTTTCTTTGTTATTTTTGATTACGGTCACTGGGTTGAGTAGCGCTACTCTCAATGATTTCAATATATTATTGCCCATCATTTTAAAATTATCAATTGAAACATTTTCAAAGATATTTTCCCATGGTGCCACTTTGAGTTGGCTGACTTTGTGAATACCGGCCTGCTTTTCAAGCCTTTGAAAGAATTGGCCTAAGTCATTAGTATACAAATCGCTAACATCATAACTTGCTGTAATTTTATTATCTACATGCAAGGTCACTACTTTACGTACTTCATCATTATTAATGACTTCATATACGTTGGGCTTTGAAGCTTTTTCACCTTTCGTAAAAAATCTTGATGCGTATGCCACTGGAAGCTGTAGTCCATTTTTGTTTTATGCAAAATTCTTTGCTAAAATCTGGGTATTGCAACAGAGTGGGATTTATTAATGCTGATTTAAGATGTTCGAAGGCGTTTTGACATTGTGTTGTCCATTCGAATTTTACATCTTTCTTACATAATCTTGTTATGTGACGGGAGTATTCAGCAAAATTCTTTATAAAACGTCGGTAATAATTGCAAAATGCAATGAATCTTCTAGCGCTGTCCGCATCATGTGGGACTGGATAATTTTGAACTACGTCGTATTTTTTGTCGTCGGGCAAGATTCCTTTATCTGTGCATTTATGTCCTAAGAAAGTGAAAATTTTTCAGGATGTAACTTCAAGTTGTTTTTCCTACATTTCTCGAAAACATCAGTTAAGTTCTTGAGCATATGTTTTTCGGAACAACCTATCCATATAAAGAAATGCTTGCGAAGGTTCTAATCCAGAGAAAGCTATAGTCATCATTCTCTGAAAAGAGATTGGCGCTATTTTGAAACCGAATGGTAATTGCGTGAAGCGGTACGGACCATCGTTTGTTGAAAAAGATGTTATATCCCGTGAACTTTTTTCCAGTTCAATTTGATGAAAACCTGACATTAAGTCAAGGCATGAGAAATATTTTGCTCTACCTAGTTGATCAAAAATATCATCGATTCTAGGGAGTGGAAATTTATCAGACAGGAGTTTTTATTAATTTGACGAAAGTCAATTACTAATCGCCATTTTTTATTTTCCGAATTTGGAAGTGACTTTTTTGTTACTAACAAAAGTGGTAAGGTGGTACAGAGGGTTCCTATTTCATCATTGATGAGTTTTTGGACTTGTTTTTGAATTTCGTCTTGTTGACTATGAGGATTTCTATAATTATACCCGTTACTCCTAGAGTAAAAGGGTATACTAGATTCGTCGGAAAATATGTAACAGGCAGAAGGAAGCGTTTCCGACCCCACAAAGTATATATATTCTTGATCAGGATCACTAGTCGAGTCGATCTAGCCATGTCCGTCTGTCCGTCTGTCTGTCCGTCCGGATGAACGCTGAGATCTCGGAAACTATGGGAGCTAGGCTATTGAGATTTGGCGTGCATTCCTGAGCTTCTTACGCAGCGCAAGTTTGTTTCAGCACAGTGCCACACCCACTCTAACGCCCACAAATTGCCCAAAACTGTGGCTCCTACAGTTTTGATGCTAATTATACCCGTTACTCGTAGAGTAAAAGGGTATACTAGATTCGTCGGAAAGTATGTAACAGGCAGAAGGAAGCGTTTCCGACCCCATAAAATATATATATTCTTGATCAGGATCACTAGCCGAGTCGATCTAGCCATGTCCGTCTGTCCGTCTGTCCGTCTGTCCTTCTGTCCGTCTGTCCGTCTGTCTGTCCGGATGAACGCTGAGATCTCGGAAACTATGGGAGCTAGGCTATTGAGATTTGGCGTGCAGATTCCTGAGCTTCTTACGCAGCGCAAGTTTGTTACAGTAGAGTGCCACGCCCACTCTAACGCCCACAAGCCGCCCAAAACTGTGGCTCCTACAGTTTTGATGCTAGAATGTAATGTTCTCATCAATACCTACCGATTGACCCAAAAAGAAAATTGCCACGCCCACCCTAACGCCCATAAACCGCCCACAAACTTCAAAAAATCGTAAATATGAACGTGGATATCTCGGAAACTATCAAAGATAGAGAATTGTGATTTCAGATTTAGATTCCGTAGCCTTATACGCAGCGCAAGTTTGTTACGCGAATATGCCACGCCCACTCTAACGCCCACAAACCGCGAAAACCTGTGACGCCCACAATTTTTATGCTAGATAAATAAAAAATTTGCCACGCCCACTCTAACGCCCATAACGCTTAAATCTGTATACCGCCGGTAGGTGGCGCATTTTAATCTCGCTTTGCTACTTGCATATCTCTATTTAGCTGAGTAACGGGTGTCTGATAGTCGAGGTACTCGACTATAGCGTTCTTCCTTGTTTTAACTGAAATGTATTGTTCTCGTCAATACCTATCGATTGACCCAAAAAAAAATTTGCCACGCCCACTTTAACGCCCACAAACCGCGAAAACCTGTGACGTCCACAATTTTCATGCTAGATAAAAAATTTTAACTGAAATGTATTGGTTTCGTCGATCACCTATCAATTAATCCAAAAAAAAATTTGGCACGCCCACTCTAACGCCCATAACGCTTAAATCTGTATACCGCCGGTAGGTGGCGCATTTTAATCTCGCTTTGCTGCTTGCATATCTCCATTTAGCTAAGTAACGGGTATCTGATAGTCGAGGTACTCGACTATAGCGTTCTTTCTTGTTTTTTATATATACGGGTTCATCATCAATTAATCTCAGCTTTTGTTTATAAAAATTATTGGTAGTGATCGATTCGGTTTCTAGTCCGAACACATCACTATACTGGGTGCATAATGCTGTAAGTTGTTTAGTGAATTGAGGCGGGAAGTTTTTTGAAAGTTGGGACAATACAATTTTTTGTCTGTCTTCTAAGTCCATTTTTACTATTTCGTAGTTTGAAAGTGGTTCATGATAAATGTTTTTGATATAGACTACTTGATCTGTGTTTGTAGTATTTAGTAATCTTATATGCATTTTTGACTGTTGCTATGGTATTTGCGATATAGATACCATGCTGAATTTCTTGATTCGGAATTAATACACTGTCTTCTTCTGAATTTATTTCGATTTTTCGGACGACTTGGGATCTTGCTGGCAGAATTAGGGACTTGTTGCCAGAACTGTATGCTATTGGAACATAAATTGGATGTTTTAGGTTATTTGGTCTTATTATAAGCCAGTCTTCAGACGGCTTGAAGTCTAATTGACAGTTGTATCTTTTGATAAAATCGATTCCTAGTATTCCATCACATGGAATAGCGAATTGCATATTTACGATATGGAAATCATGTTGAATTATGTACTTAGAAGTTGGAATTTCAATAGAAGTTAAGCCTTTTGATTTGGTAACTTCCTGACTTATACCCTGTATGTTTATGATGTGATTATCTTGAATGTTTTGAAAATTATCGGAATTTTCCTTCAATAAGGATATTTCCGCACCTGTGTCTAGTAAGAGAACTAATTCTTTTCCTGAAAGTGACAAATGTATTTTGACTGAGATTGTGAATTTTGATGTTGTTTACTGTCGTGTATCTAAAGTTGGTTGGGAGTTTCCCGAATTTGTTTGCGCCACTCTAACATTGTTATTGTGGTTGTTGTTTTCCCCACGGCTGTTTCCGCCGCTGGTATTTCTGTTATAACCATTGTTTTGATTGTATCCGTTCTTCTGATAATATCTGGTATTGTTATAATTACCTCGATTATTACCTCGTCCGCGATTTCCACCGCGCTGCGGGTAATTTTTGTAATATAAGACAGTGTTTGGCTGTCCGGTTGCTTCTGTGATACTGCTTACAAATTTGGATATGGCTTCATTCATTGTATTGAAGGTACCGGCTTGCATTATAGTTTTTACCTTATCTATTTGGCAATTTTTAGTCATTTTCTTCACTGCATGCCGAGTGGAATAACGTCTGGCTAACTCTAGGGATAAGCCATCTGTTATAAATGCACCTTCTAAGGATTTCGTCATCTGCTCAACCTCTTGTGTGTACTGGTTGGCAGTTTTATTGCGTTGTTGTAGGCTTATCAGTTTTGCTGACAACACTTCTACAGTTTCGCCTTTGACATTGTTTTTTAATCTGGAAATGACTTCAGCTATTGTTGTTTCATCTCCGATTAGATTTCTGGCGACACCTTTTAGCTTTGTTTTTATAATTGAAACTGCTAATTGTTCGTGTTCGCCTTTTATTGATTCTATTATTTCTAATGCATCCATAAAACTTGTTAAGTTTTCAGATTTACCATCGAAAACTGGTATAAGCTTGGATGCTGTGTTAATGAAATCAATATTAGATTGTGCCATTGTGATATTGTTTCTTATTTTATTTTTTATTATGGAATTATCATCAGAACCTGTAGAATTATCTAGATCTGACATTAAAACAGCTGGAACAGTAAGACTATTTAAATCTTGCTCTTTTATTTTAGGATTTGTTTCTGTAAGGTCTTCTGTTTCTATTTGGTCACTGTCAGTTTGTTTTGTTGATTCCGATTCATCACCAGTTTCAACTGCTAGGGAAGTGTTAAGTATAGTTGGTACCGATATGTCCAACTTAAACTTTTGTTTAATTGATATTAAATTAGATCGTAGTCTGATCAAAAATTTTGATACTTGGGACCAATGATCTTGATATAATTTTTCCCTCTGGCCATATATTAGTATTCGTGCTTCATTAAAGCATTTTACCAGAATTTCCACATGTTTTTTAATGGTATTTTTTATAATTGGCCTGTTTTGAGTAAGTGACTTACTTGATTTGTCAAAGTCAACTTTTATGTTATTTAGCTGCTTATATAATTCATTCCATTCCATTATATTGTGGAGATGAATTGTTTCTTGAAGACCATCATTACTATTGTTCTACCTAGTATTGGGTGTTCGTCTACTACTGATTTAACCTGTACCCCTGGGATGGTTGATAGGACAATTGCCTTTTGGGTGCTTGTGCAATGAATTAGTGGAGAGGCATCTAAATTAAATGTTTGGTAACTTCCTGACTTATACCCTGTATGTTTATGATGTGATTATCTTTAATGTTTTAAAAATTATCGGAATTTTCCTTCAACAAGGATATTTCCGCACTTGTGTCTAGTAAGAGAACTAATTCTTTTCCTGTTGCTACGTTCATGAAAGTGACAAATGTATTTGTTTGCCACGCCCACCCTAACGCCCACAAACCACGTTCATGATTTGCAAGCTAAAATAAATTTTATCTGAAATTTATTACTCTTGTCAATACCTATCCATTGACCAAAAAAAGTTTTCCGCACGCCCATAACGCTACAATATAGAGTAATGTCATCTTTTATTTGTTATTGTAATTCTTTATTTAAAATCCTGTCCCCATATAGAGTAGACATCTTTTATTTGTTATTGTAAATCTTTATTTAAAATCTTTATTCAAAACCGGGAGCAGCATTAGTGCCGCTTCCAACGTCAAGTTGTTTCTGACTTGACAATTCTCCTTAGGTTCTAAGCATGGTAGAATTATACAAGGTAGTCCCGTCGGCTGCCCAATCGTTCGGCTTTCAGATCGTTAACGTGCTTCAGCGATATTGCTATCCTTTTCACCTGCACGTATTGCGAGTATCGTTAACGGACTAAATTTTGCCGACGGGACTACCTTGTATAGTTGTACCATGGTTATAAGTAAGCCTAAGTCTCGTAGCTGCGCTGCCTACAGTTGGATGGCAGAGAGACGGCTATGTATATCTTATGTATGTTAGTGTATTTAATTATGCTCTTTTTAGCTGGAGCGCGAGGGTATATGTATGTACTTGAGTTTGGCTGAGCGGCCGGCGTGTGCAACAGAATGCTGACACTTGCACTTTCTGTGAGCGCGCCGATCGACTCATGTTTCGGCCACTTAGGTTTTTGACCGGGCCTTTGTTTATGTGAACACTGCAACAAAGTGTTACAGTGTGTTTGCTTCATGTACTCCAGGTAGAGTAGTTATTCAATATATTTGCATACTACATCTCCCTCCTCTTGAAAAATAACGTAATATTATGAAGTTATTTTGTTAGTATATTTTACTTAAACAAATAATTATTTTTTTTTTAATCTTTTTTTTTAATTTTTTTTATTTTTTTTTTTGTAGATACAACGAGAATGGAATTGAGAATAATATTCGTATTAAAAGAAGAAGTATTTCTAAAGCATGGCCATGCTAAATGCAATTATGAAATAAACGTTTTTAATCTATCCTTATGAACTGTTTGTTTTTTGTTCTTATTATTCGTTATTATAATGTTATTTCTTTCTCCTATTTCCGTTACTTTATACGGACCGGTATATTTATAATCTAACTTATGACCTGTTTCATTTTTCAAAAAAAATTGATCTCCTCTTGTATTTTTAAATCGAAATCTATACTAGTTTTGTCGTAACTAATTTTCTGTTTTAACTTATGAGATTCTAGCACTAGTCAAGCTCTCTTAATTGCCTGTTCTAATCTAAATTTGGATTCCTTAGCATAATCTTCTATATTGTAAAGGGGATTTATTTTATCTATGCTATTAAAGTGTTTTGGTAGATTTGAAGTTTTACCGAAAACTAGCTCATATGGACAATAGTCATGTGCCATAGATGGGGTTGTATTAAAACAATAGACGAAGTATCGTAGCCATACATCCCAATATGCTCCACGGTACCTACAGTCTGGTGGTGGTGTGCAGTTGAAGTTATTTTTTTAATATGTAAGTATTTACATAGGTCTTCAATAATTGAATTTTTATATTCTGTTCCCATGTCCGTAAAGAACGTCTTCATTGGACCGTACTTTAGAAAAAAATCTTCAAATATAGCTTTTGCTACTGTATTTGCACTTTTATTTGGTATAGGTATAGCTACTAGGTATTTAGTTAAATCGCAGATGAGTGTTACTGCGTATTCGTTTCCATTATTAGATTTTGGAAGTGGACCAATCAAAAGCTCTTTGTGGAGTTTCGGTTATAGTTAGTGGGGTCTTAGTATATTTAGTCGTTTTCGACTTTTGGCATTTAGGACATTTTTAAATGTACCCTTTTATGTCTTTCGACATATTTTTCTAGTAATAGTGTCTCTGGACCTTGGCCAAAGTTTTTGTAATGCCTGTATGACCACTTTGTATTGGATCATCATGGAATGTAGACAGTATAGCTTCTTTTTCTTTATTATTACGGTCACCGGGTGGAGTAGCGCTACTCTCAATGATTTCAATATATTATTGCCAATCATTTTAAAATTATCAATTGAAACATTTTCAAAGATAATTTCCCATGGTGCCACTTTGAGTTGGCTGACTTTGTGAATACCGGCCTGCTTTTCAAGCCTTTGAAAGAATTGACCTAAGTCATTAGTATACAAATCGCTAACATCATAACGTGCTTAAATAAACACATTTTATTATTTACATGCAAGGTCACTACTTTACGTACTTCATCATTATTAATGACTTCATATACGTTAGGCTTTGAAGCTTTTTCACCTTTCGTAAAGGATCTTGATGCGTATGCCACTGGAAGCTGTAGTCCATTTTTGTTTTAAGTTAGGACTGCTCCACAAGCGTATTTGCTAGCATCTGTGATTATGCAAAATTCTTTGCTAAAATCTGGGTATTGCAACAGAGTGGGATTTATTAATGCTGATTTAAGATGTTCGAAGGCGTTTTGACATTGTGTTGTCCATTCGAATTTTACATCTTTCTTACATAATCTTGTTATGTGACGGGAGTATTCAGCAAAATTCTTTATAAAACGTCGGTAATAATTGCAAAATGCAATGAATCTTCTAGCGCTGTCCGCATCATGTGGGACTGGATAATTTTGAATTACGTCGTAATTTTTGTCGTCGCGCAAGATTCCTTTATCTGTGCATTTATGTCCTAAGAAAGTGACTTCATGCATGAAAAATGAACATTTTTCAGGATGTAACTTCAAGTTGTGTTTCCTACATTTCTCGAAGACATCAGTTAAGTTCTTGAGCATATGTTTTTCGGAACAACCTATGACTATTAAGTCATCCATATAAAGAAATGCTTGCGAAGGTTCTAATCCAGAGAAAGCTATAGTCATCATTCTCTGAAAAGAGTTTGGCGCTATTTTGAAACCGAATGGTAATTGCGTGAAGCGGTACGAACCATTGTTTGTTGAAAAAGATGTTATATCCCGTGAACTTTTTTCCAGTTCAATTTGATGAAAACCTGACATTAAGTCAAGGCATGAGAAATATTTTGCTCTACCTAGTTGATCTAAAATATCATCGATTCTAGGGAGTGGAAATTTATCAGACAAGAGTTTTTTATTAATTTGACGATAGTCAATTACTAATCGCCATTTTTTATTTTGGAATTTGGAAGTGACTTTTTTGGTACTAACAAAAGTGGGCTATTATAAGGTGGTACAGAGGGTTCCACTATTTCATCATTGATGAGTTTTTGGACTTGTTTTTGAATTTCGTCTTGTTGACTATGAGGATTTCTATAATTTTTTATATATACGGGTTCATCATCAATTCATCTCAGCTTTTGTTAATAAAAATTTTTGGTAGTGATCGATTCGGTTTCTAGTCCGAACACATCACTATACTGGGTGCATAATGCTGTAAGTTGTTCATTGAATTGAGGCGGGAAGTTTTTTGCAAGTTGGGATAACACAATTTTTTGTCTGTCTTCTAAGTCCGTTTTTACTATTTCGTAGTTTGAAAGTGGTTCATGATGAATGTTTTTGATATAGACTACTTGATCTGTGTTTGTAGTATTTAGTAATCTTATATATGCATTTTGGACTGTTGCTATGGTATTTGCGATATAGATACCATGCTGAATTTCTTGATTCGGAATTAATACACTGTCTTCTTCTGAATTTATTTCGATTTTTCGGACGACTTGGGATCTTGCTGGCAGAATTAGGGACTTGTTGCCAGAACTGTATGCTATTGGAACATAAATTGGATGTTTTAGGTTATTTGGTCTTATTATAAGCCAGTCTTCAGACGGCTTGAAGTCTAATTGACAGTTGTATTTTTTGGTAAAATCGATTCCTAGTATTCCATCACATGGAATAGCGAATTGCATATTTACGATGTGGAAATCATGTTGAATTATGTACTTAGAAGTTTGAATTTCAATAGAAGTTAAGCCTTTTGATTTGGTAACTTCCTGACTTATACCCTGTATGTTTATGATGTGATTATCTTTAATGTTTTGAAAATTATCGAAATTTTCCTTCAATAAGGATATTTCCGCACCTGTGTCTAGTAAGATAACTAATTCTATTCCTGTTGCTACGTTCATGAAAGTGACAAATGTATTTTGACTGAGATTTAGAGTGTGAATTTTGATGTTGTTTACTGTCGTGTATCTAAAGGTGGTTGGGAGTTTCCCGACTTTGTTTGTGCTACTCTAACATTGTTATTGTGGTTGTTGTTGCTTCCCCCACGGCTGTTTCCGCCGCTGGTGTTTCCACCATGGTTGTTGTTTCTGTAATAATTGTTTTTTTGGTTATTGTTATTTCTGTTATAACCATTGTTTTGATTATATCCGTTATTCTACAATAATAATATCTGGTATTGTTATAATTACCTCGATTATTACCTCGATTATTACCTCGTCCGCGATTTCCACCGCGCTGCGGGTTATTTTTGTAATACAGGACAGTGTTTGGCTGTCCGGTTGCTTCAGTGCAACTGTTTACAAATTTTGATATGGCCTCATTCATTGTATTGAAGGTACCAGCTTGCATGATAGTTTTTATTATATGATGGACGTTGATGCACTACGAGCAGTACAAACAAGTGGCCCAACGACACCAAGCACGTGCTTGTTACGCGCGGGGCCCTTTTATCAATTCGGGCAAAAAATACGAGTTCGCGAGGAAGATACAAAAAACAAATAGAGACGGGACACAAATGAAAATAAAAGAAGCATCTAAGAATGAAGCAAATGAGTTAAAATATTAGTTTTTAATACCGGTATAGAAGTTGAAGTGCAAATTAAATGATAAAGGTTGTTATAATTATTACATAGAACGCGAAAGGGCTCGTGCAGACAAAAATTAGATGTACATCGTGGCAAATTTAGGGGATAATAATTTCTTGTTAGTCTAACAGGAACATTGAAAGTTAGGCGGTTTACAAATTCTATAGAATCAATATCACCTCTTAAGAGATTTTGCATAAAAATAGTACCAAGCATTGTTCTACGATTTGCAAGGGTAGGTAAATTAAGCAATAGTAATCTACTCTGATAGGAAGGTAGCCTTATGTTTTGATCCCAGTTCAAACTACGAAGGGCAAAAAGAAGAAATTTTTTTTGTACCGACTCCATACGGGCAATATGCACTTGATATTGTGGACTCCAAACCGAAGAACAATATTCCAAAATAGGACGGACAAGGGAGGTAAATAATAATTTGGTTGTATAAGGGTCATCAAATTCTTTTGACCAACGCTTTATAAACCCAAGAACACTCATGGCCTTGCTGACAGTGGACATTATGTGGCAGTCAAATTTAAGTTTTGGGTCCAGAAGAACGCCTAAGTCATTAACTGAATATATACGGTCGAGTGGCGTATTTTGAAGAGAGTAACTAACAAAAGTAGGAGTACCCCTATGAAAAGTCATAACGTTTCATTTGAGGCAGTTCAAATTTAAAAGGTTATACTCACACCATCCCTGAAAACAATCAATATCTGACTGTAAGTTGAAACCCGACGCTATACCATTATGTGATAAACAAAGCTTAACATCATCAGCATACATTAGTTCACGAGAGTGTGTTATGATAGAGGGAAGATCGTTAATAAACAAAGTAAACAGCAAAGGGCCCAAATGACTACCCTGAGGCACTCCAGATGTCACATAGATCAGTTTTGAGGCAGCGTTCTTGAATTTAACCCTCTGAGTCCTACCATTCAAATAACTTGAAATCCAAGTTAATAGATTACATGGAAACCCAAGCTGATTTAATTTGAATAAGAGAAGAGAGTGGTTGACAGAGTCAAAGGCCTTACTAAAATCAGTGTATATAACGTCAGTCTGCATTTTATTCTTAAATCCATTTATTACAATAGATGACAATTCCAGAAGGTTGGTGGTGGTCGATCTTCGCTTAACAAAACCATGCTGACACGGTGATATTAGCGAGGAACATAAATGTTGCAAATGAGAAGTAATAATACTTTCAAATGCTTTAGGAATTGCAATTCTGGGCATCCCCCTTCGCACGCTTTTTGTGAAGTGAAATGATAAAAGAGTCCTTCCAGATAGTAGGAAAAACTGACGATGAAATAGACAAATTAAAAAGTTTAAGAATCGGATTACATATGGTTGACGCACAAAACTTAAGCACACACCCGGGGAGTCCATCAGGACCGGGAGAATAAGTTGGCGTTGTTTTTTCTAAGTCTCTTACGAGAGAAATTTCCGTAATTTCAGGGGTAAAGATACAATTTGCCTTGTTTAAGGGATTAGGGTAGTTAGAATTTGACCAAGCAGCTGAACTATAAGTAGTTTGGAAAAACTCGGCAAATAAATCAGCAATTTCAGAATCCGTCGATGTTTCTATTGAGTTAAGACGTACCGATGAAGGCGATTAACAAATGACTGTTTGTTGTTTGTCTTTGAAGGAAACCTATCAGGAACGCATTCATTAAAAAAGGTATTTAACACTATATAGAAGTGTTCAGTGGCACTTTCAATATCCATACAATTGTACAATTCTGTCCAATTATATTGAGAAATCATGTCGTTAAGTTTTTTATAGTTACATTTTCGGAAACATATCACTTTAGTTTGAGAAACTAAAGGAGAGAGGGTATCAACGCATGGGAGGCAGATTGTCAATTCCATTGTCGGATGATATCGGTCTTCAGGTACAACAAGAGCGTCAATTCTAGATACCGTGACTTCAGACGGGTCTGAAAACAAACACAAGATCTAACATAGTTGTCTACTTAATGAATTCCGTATAAAGCTTACTTGCTGTAACGATAATTCTGGGATCAAATTCCAAAACCACAAAGGCACAAAACACGAAAAAAAATAAGAGCGCGAGATCGCGTGATAATTTAAATGTAAGAGAGCACGAGAGAAAAAATCTTCTATCGATTGAGCGTTGCTTGTGGGACACTGACAACTTTACGCAGGAACAGTTACAATGTAAAGCAAGCAAGAGAGAGAGAGAGAGAGAGAGAGACAAGAGAATAGCACACCAAAAGACTACCAGAAATTTGGCAGGTTCAGAGAGAGTTTAAGTTACAGTTGTAATATAGAGCGGGAGAGAGAGTGAGAATCAAAGAGTTTTAGCAAGTTTAGTGAGTATAAGAATTACACTAACAAAGCTAGGAGATTAAACAAATCTAATATAAATGTTAAAATAACTATAATCACTGGGAGATCTAGTAAAAAACACTAAACACACTAACCCAGCGGTTAGACTAAGCTTTGTTAATAAACAAACACAAAACACTCGCAAAAAATCACAGAATAGACAAAAATTCAGAGCACAAGAGTAAACACTACCGTTCACAAGCGACGCTAAATCGATTTTTTTTTTACCTTATCTTCTGGCTAACTCTAGGGATAAGCCATCTGTTATAAATGCACCTTCTAAAGATTTCGTCATCTGCTCAACCTCTTGTGTGTACTGGTTGGCAGTTTTATTGCGTTGTTGTAGGTTCATCAGTATTGCTGACAACACTTCTACAGTTTCGCCTTTGACGTTGTTTTTTAATCTGGAAATGACTTCAGCTATTGTTGTTTCATTTCCGTTTAGATTTCTGGCGACACCTTTTAGCTTTGTTTTTATAATGGAAACTGCTAATTGTTCGTGCTCGCATTTTATTTATTCTGTTATTTCTAATGCATATATAAAACTTGTTAAGTTTTCAGCTTTACCACCGAAAACTGGTATAAGCTTGGATGCTGTATTAATGAAATCAATATTAGATTGCGCCATTTTGATATTGTTTCTTATTTTATTTTCTATTATGCTTGAACTATCATCAGAATCTGTAGAATTATCCAGATCAGACATTAAAACAGCTGGAATAGCAAGATTATTTAAATCTTGCTCTTCTTTTTTAGGATTTGTTTCTGTAAGGTCTTCTGATTCTATTTGGTCAATGTCAGTTTGTTTTGTTGATTCCGATTCATCACCAGTTTCAACTGATATGTCCAACTTAAACTTTTGTTTAATTGATATTAAATTAGATTGTAGTCTGATCAAAAATTTTGATACAATGATCTTGATTTAATTTTTCCCTCTGCTTCATTTTCCACATGTTTTTTAATGGTATTTTTTTGAATTGGCCTGTTTTGTCAAGGTCAACTTTTATGTTATTTATCTGCTTATATAATTCATTCCGTTCCATTATATTGTGGAGATGAATTGTTTCTTAAAGACCATCATTACTATTGTTCTACCTAGTATTGGGTGTTCGTCTACTACTGATCTAACTTGTACCCCTGGGATGGTGGATAGGACAATTCCCTTTTGGGCACTTGTGCAATGAATTAGTGGGGAGGCATCTAAATTAAATGTTTCAATATATAAAGTTTTTAATTCATAAATGCTTACTGAAGTTGGTGCAACTAATTGCAGAATTCTTTTTTTAAAATGAATGTCCCTATCATATGTGTCTCTAATTGCTTTTAGAGTAGCCATTTTTAATTAATTTATTTTTATTTATTTATTTTTATTTTATTCCATTTTCTTTAATTTTAAAAATTTGAATACAGCAATATTTTTATATTAATGTTGTTTGTGCCAAAATTTTTACATTTTGTCCAGCTCATTTGCCTGGCTCATATATTTTTTCTCAAGACATTTATTATGCAATTTATAAAGTTTTTAGAAACAACAATTATTATAAGCAATGTATGAATTAATTCTAAGTCAATGGTGTTTGACTCTACCTTATTAATAACATTTGCAGTGGAATCCACTGTTTTTGTATCTATTAAATTAATCTTTGGGGTTGGTATTCTTAATATATATCTTGGCCTGTCAAATACTTTAGATTTTTGAATTAATTCGAAAATGTTGTTAATGTTATTCATTAACAACTAGTTTGATATGATTATTTTTGATTTGACTTTTTTTTTTGACCAATTATTATTATATTTGACATATAATTTCCTGCCTATTTTGTGTATGGTTTTCAGGCCATACTTTTATGTCGCTCAATTTTAACATTTGTTTTTATAAAATAAATGAAAAAATATGCATCGCAGTGCAATTAAAAAAATTTTTGCAACGCAGTGCAGAGAAAAAAAAAATGCGCTCTTGGTAGCGCTGTCGGTTTACTCTTCCTTGGTACCGGTGCTGGCTACACAGGTGTACTCGCAGAAGGGGGAGTACAGTGGTACCTCGCAGTCATCCGGGCACGTCTTCTTTAGCTTTGGGATGGCAAATTTTTCTGGAGGAGGCAATGTGTTTTTATTTTTGGCAATATTTGGGATTAAGGGTAGGTTGATGTGTCTGTAGCTGTGGTCTGATTCTTACGTACTGATAGCAAATTTTTTAAGTATTCAACTTCGGCATGTATTTTTACCGAGTCGTTCCACTTTATTGCTTTGCCGCTGTTGAGCACTTCAGTAGTTGAGCCTATCTGGCTTTCAATCTCTTTACCACGCCACTTCTTTTGGCACACATCACACTCTACTCACTACGTTTCTTCTCTTGGTTCTTGTTTTTGTAGTGTATGCTGTCGTTGCTGCCGTTGTTGCCGTTGTTGCCGTTTATTGCTGTTGTTGTTGCCGTTTGCTGTCTTTTTATCTTGTGAGGTCCATATCCAGGTACATATTCTTTCGGACTAATGTCACGGCCGCCATGTAGAGTAATGTCATCTTTTATTTGTTATTGTAATTCTTTATTTAAAATCCTGTCCCCATATAGAGTACACATCTTTTATTTGTTATTGTAAATCTTTATTTAAAATTTTTATTCAAAACCTGGAGCAGCATTAGTGCCGCATCCAACGTCAAGTTGTTTCTGACTTGACAATTCTCCTTAGGTTCTAAGCATGGTAGAATTATACAAGGTAGTCCCGTCGGCTGCCTAATCGTTCGGCTTTCAGTTATGCTATCCTTTTCACCTGCACGTATTGCGAGTATCGTTAACGGACTAAATTTTGCCGACGGGACTACCTTGTATAGTTGTTATAAGTAAGCCTAAGTCTCGTAGCTGCGCTGCCTACAGTTGGATGGCAGAGAGACGGCTATGTATATCTTATGTATGTTAGTGTATTTAATTATGCTCCCTTTAGCTGGAGCGCGAGGGTATATGTATGTAATTGAGTTTGGCTGAGCGGCCGGCGTGTGCAACAGAATGCTGACACTTGCACTTTCTGTGAGCGCGCCGATCGACTCATGTTTCGGCCACTTAGGTTTTTGACCGGGCCTTTGTTTATGTGAACACTGCAACACAGTGTTACAGTGTGTTTGCTTCAAGTACTTTAGGTACAGTAGTTATTCAATATATGTGCATACTACAATATATTGCGTTCGCGGCTACGTGGCTCATTTCAATATCCCTTTGCTGCTTGCATATCTCCATTTCCCTTTGTTCCCATTACCTGAGTAACGGGTATCTGGTAGTTGAGGTATTCGACTATAGCATTCTTCCTTGTTTTTAACTTCTGTTTGATTTAATAATAATTTACATTATATGGTACAAATTATATTATATTATTATACCCGTTACTCGTAGAGTAAAAGGGTATACTAGATTCGTCGGTAAGTATGTAACAGGCAGAAGGAAGCGTTTCCGACCCCATAAAATATATATATTCTTGATCAGGATCACTAGCCGAGTCGATCTAGCCATGTCCGTCTGTCCGTCTGTCCGTCTGTCCGGATGAACGCTGAGATCTCGGAAACTATGGGAGCTAGGCTATTGAGATTTGGCGTGCAGATTCCTGAGCTTCCTACGCAGCGCAAGTTTGTTTCAGTAGACTGCAGCACTTAAAGTCTCTCCATCAACAATTCCGCACTCGATGGAAGGATGAGTACCTTAAGGAGCTCCACAAGCGCAACAAGTGGCAAGTCCCCACAGAAAATCTGCGTGTTGGCGATCTGGTCGTCATTAAGGATGACACTTTTCCCTCAAATGAGTGGCGACTCGGAAGAATAGACTCCGTTTTTCCGGGAGCCGATGGCAATGTCCGCGTAGTCGACATTCGTACGACACGCGGCATTGTCAAACGTCCAGTGACCAAGGTGGTTCTTCTTCCAAGAGAGCCGCCCAAAACTACCTCGTAACAAGCCGCGTTTCTTACACACCTTAGTCCGTAGCCATTATCCACGTCATTGTTAATCAGCCCTGTTTGTTTTTTCCTTATCCACACTCTAAACAGGAAAATGGCTCCCCGTCCACGTAGCGCTTAGGCTTTGGACAGCAGACGTACTAGAGGTACTCAGTCCTACCGATGCCGAGTCTGCCGCGGAATCCATCCTCTTCGGAAGTGTCAGAGGTTCCTAAAGCTGAGCGCAGAGAAGCGGCTGCGGGCAGTTCTCATTACCAAGTACTGCGCGAACTGTCTCGCGCACGAGCACTCCACTGGGAGCTGTCGGAGCGGTGACCGGTGCAGAACGTGCAACCGGAACCATCACACGCTGCTGCACATGCACGACCTTGTTTCCCGGAAAAAATCCGGCTCCAAGCAAAAGTCCCGCTCCAAGGAACAGCCCGCTTCTCCGCAGCGTTCGCGCCGGCAAGATCCGCCAACTCGCCAAACGCCTGCCCCTCCACCGCCGTCGCTCGACGCACTTTTCCAGCGTCAATGTCCTCCCGACTGCTGTGGTGATCGTCGAGACAGGAGAGAAGACGTTCGACACCTCCGCACTCATCGATCCGTGCACCCCGACAAGCTCCATCGATGCATCTCTGGCCGCCGCGTTTCCTTTGCCCACAACAAACGTGGGCATCACGAGGCCATCAAGCTGGAGGTGGTCCTCAAGATCGAGCCGAACGTGCGCATCCGTACCCCCATCCGTGCGCTCAGTGAGGGCGTCGTCCAGAAATTTCAGGAGCTACCGCGGATGAGCGTTTCCACCGACCAGCCACTGTTTCATTGATCATGGGCGCGGACGTCTACCCGAAGGCGATACAGCCGGGCAGTAGCCCAGAAGACGGTGTTCGGGTGGATCGTCTCCGGCGCCTGTACGCAGGCTTGAGGCGTAGGCGAATGGCCGAAGTTCCGTCTCCTTTATTTTTTGCAACGCTAGCGATTGCAAGGGGGCGGAATGTTCAGGCACACTGTCCGGCGAATCTGGACTGGCCCCGCTATCCAGCTGCACAGCTGCGCTTTGGAGCGCAGAGCGGAGCTTAGATTAAATTAGTTCAATTCTGGAGTTCAACTGAAATAAACCGCGGTCGTACCCCCGCCTACTTTTACCAAGTTAACTTTTGTGCGTACATTCATTTCGATCAAGGGGCAATACGCGTTTCGAGTGGTTTCTCCCCTACAGCTTCCGCAGTACCAGCAGCAAACCGCACCAGCAGCAAACCGCCGAAGCCCAGAGCAGCAGCCCGCCGACGCTGCTAGTTTCCCGCCGTCGCCTCCCATCAGCGCCACCACGGTACCCCGCTACCCCCCGGCTAACATTTTGATCCATTCGATCCGATAAGATAAGTAAAGCTTTTCGTCTTATTAATTGCCGGTCTGCAGTCAGCCACTCGAAGCCCCCCGGCTAACATTTTGATCCATTCGATCCGATAAGATAAGTAAAGCTTTTCGTCTTATTAATTGCCGGTCTGCAGTCAGCCACTCGAAAATATAATTCCTAGTCCGATTAAATCCGACAACGGCAATTAAAAATTACTTCGCCATTTTTTTTCTTCGATTTTTTTTTGCTACGTGCGGCCATATTGCCAATTTTTTCCGACTCCTTTTTATATCCGTTACTCGTAGAGTAAAATGGTATACTAGATTCGTCGGAAAGTATGTAACAGGCAGAAGGAAGCGTTTCCGACCTTATAAAGTATATATATTCTTGATCAGGATCACTAGCCGAGTCGATGTAGCCGTGTCCGTCTGTCCGTATGAACGCTGAGATCTCGGAAACTATGAGAGTTACAATACTGGGATTAGGCACGCAGATTCCTGAGATTCCTGCGCAGCGCAAGTTTGTTTCAGTAGAGTGCCACGCCCACTCTAACGCCCACAAACCGCCCAAAACTGTAGCTCCTACAGTTTTGATGGTAGATACAAAAGTTTAACTGAAATGTATTAGTATTGTCAATACCTATCGATTGCTACGCCCACTCTAACGCCCACAAACCTCCAAAGAAAAAAGCTATGACGTCAGAGCCAGACAATGCGAAATGTTTTTAAGCGTGTATGTGTGTGTATGTAAATAGTTGCCGGCCGAACTTAGCGGCAAAGAAAAAAGCCCTGCCGGCGCTCAGAGAGAGCAAAGTGCGCGGCTAACTTATTCTATTGAATAATCAACCCTTTATCCATTTGTCCCATTGACGGGCAAAAGCCTTTAAAGATCTGTACATCTTTATTTATCTCTTTCAATGAACATGTATTAGCTTAATAAATACCTATAGATTGTCCCAAAAAAACTTTTCCGTTTTCAGTCCAATGCTCTCAAACCAAAGTAGTTAGGACAAGCCATATGTATATATGCATGTGTGTGGATGTAAAAAATTGCAAACTAATATCCGCGGCAAATGGAATTCAATTCAACCAAATATTTTGAAATACAGAATGTGCCTTAAAATTGTGTATGTCTAGCAAGCATACATAAATATAAATGTTTTTTGTCTATTTTATGTGTTGCTTTCTCATTCTTGGCGCTGGCTGAAACAAAAGCAGAGCCGAGAAATGAGAGCAAGGGAGAGAGAACAAAGTGCGCGGCTTACTTATTTTAAAGTTTGTTATCTGAGTAACGGGTATCTGATAGTCGAGGTACTCGACTATAGCGTTCTTCCTTGTCTTAATTGCATTTGGCCGCTCATCCATACTTACATACACATATACAAAATCGAGAAAAAATTCCAAGCTTAGAAAATATATTGTGCAAATATAAGTGAGAATTATTAAATTTCTAGTGTTCTGCCAATTCAGGCCCCAAAAACATTTCAAGATTTTTCTCACTGTATATCCGCAGCCGCTAAAATACTTGCACATAGTTTTTCGTTTTTCCAAATACAGTCCACACACAATAAATCGAAAACTTTCACAACAACACATACCCCGCCGGCAATAATTATTTAATAAATTTAAAACCGGCGAAAGTTACATACATGCAAATATCTACATACATAAAAATATCTACATACATATAAATATCTACATCCATACAAATATCTGCATATATACAAATATCTACATACATGCAAATATCTACATACATACAAATATCTACATACATATAAATATCTACATCCATACAAATATCAACATATATACAAATATCTACATATATACAAATATCTACATACATACAAATATCTACATATATACACATACAGTCACATATAATTTTTAACTCCACCATTCCGTTCCGACTAATTAAAGTTTTCCGTGGGCCATCCGGAAAAAAATAATAAAATAAAAAATTACACCAACCGAGGTGAAAATTTTTTGGTCATTGTGTTTTATTTACCATCAAACTTTTTAGTCTTTTTTTTCGGTATTTGGTATTTACTCCTTAAAATTTATTTTATTTAAACGAGAAAAATACCAGCACTCCACTGCATGCATAGCATCCTCCGTCCACCAACTTTTTTGGTTTATTTTTAGTATTTTTTCCTCGGTATATTAAATCAAATAAACGCAATACTTCAATATTAAATAATCAACAAATCGCATCCTCCGGCCAACAAATTTTGGTATATTTTCTTTATTCAGAAGTTTAAATAAAGACGAAAATATTACAATTACTTCACCGGTGACTATATATATACACATAGTTGGTATTTTTCCCCCTCAATTTATCCAAACGAAAAAAATACCAGCAAATATATACCAAACTAACCATAATACATATACCAAAAGGGTTAAATATTGTAGTATTTATCCGACATAAACAAGGGCGAGCAGATTCTGACCCAAAAAAAGGTCATTTCTTTTAAATGTCCGTTGGAAGTGATAACAACAAGTTGTCTATTCCACCTGCCGTAATCACAGGCATATCCGTAGATCCGCCCACACCCGAACTAACCGCCAATACCTCGTCGCCCCGAAAAAGGGTCACCCGTGCAAACCTCAAAACTGCACTAACACCTTCCCAAATCGCTCTAAGCAAATTTACTGAGGTCTCAGATCTGATAAGTGAGTTTGAATCCAGAGCAAACATTCCTTCGCCGATCCCTCCTACTCTGTCCGTGCTGAACATCCACCGCGAAGAAATACGCGCGTTATGGGACCGCATCAAGGCAGAATACGATGAATGCACCGGGTGCATAGCAGAAGCCGGAGACAGTGCAGCTGATAGTTTGCCAGTTCTCAAGGCTAAATACGGCTACTGCTATTCCGTTTACGAGAGATGTGGGGCTCAGATCGCGGATATGATAGCCCAGGCTCCCCAAGTTCAAGCTGTTCCTACCCAGACTTACATTCCCTCTGGATGTCGGCTGCCTCCGTGCGATACCGATGTTTTCACCGGAGATTATCTGCGGTGGCCGACCTTTAGGGATCTGTTTACGGCCATTTACATAAACAATCCAAGGCTGACGCCAGTCGAAAAATTGTTTCACCTAAATGCCAAAACAAGCGGCGATGCACACACGATAGTGTCAAACTCCCCCCTTACTAACGATGGCTTTCGGTCAGCTTCGACTAACCTAACTGAGCGTTTCGAAAACAAGCGGTTGTTAGTAAATAGCCAATTGAAAATACTTTTCAATGTGCAGTCCGTTAATCAGGAATCTGGGTCAGCTATCCGTGAACTTCAACGTACCATCCAGGGTTGCCTTACGGCTTTAGAAATGTCCGGAATTGAAACCGAAAATTAGGATTGCCTCCTAGTGAACATGTGCTCCTCCAAACTTCCTAAGCTCACGCTATCCTTGTGGGAACAGTCCCTGCACAACAAGGCAGAGATTCCGACGTGGCAGGAACTGAACGCCTTCCTTACGGAGCGTCACCGGAACTTAGAAGCCATAGACGATGTACGGTCGTCAGGCTCGAGTCAATCTCTGCCAAAAATATTCGCCCCCACTCCAGCGCCTCGAAGAATAAATTCTTACGAGACAAGGGTAGCACCCAAGCCAAAAGGATGTGACCTTTGTAAGAAGGAAAACCATCCTGTCCGCACATGTGCACGGTTCCTCCAGATGACGGCCGACGAGCGTTCGGCATACATAAAGAGGAAGCCGCTGTGTCTAAACTGCTTCGCACGAGGGCATCAGCTGCGTGATTATGAGAGCACTCATAGTTGCTTTACGTGCCGCGGCCGCCATCACACCTTACTACACAGAGGCAACTCCTCCCAATCGCTTTCGAATCCCGCCCCAAGACCCAGATCAAGACCAAGTACACCAGTTGCCACCTCTTCCCGGTCCAAGGACTCTACAGTCCAAAATTACTTCGCGACGGGGTATAGATCCGTCTTGCTGGGCACCGCCATAATTGACATATGTCACCTGGGGTCGATTTTTAAAGCTCGTGCCTTGATAGATTCAGGATCAGAGGCAACCTTTATTTCTGAGCGGCTGTTCAAACTAACTAAGTTGCCTCATCAGGTAATCCGAGCCCAAGTATCAGGCTTAAACCAGACAGTATCCGCTGAATCCAAAAAGCTCTGTCAGTTTACCATCCGTTCTCCGACCAGGCCTGGCTTGCAAATAAACATGACGGCCTATGTTCTTCCTCAATTAGCTGGAAACCTTCCATCTTGTCCGATTCCGCAACAGTTTCTACGGGATCTTCCCGAACTGTCACTAGCGGATCCAAAGTTCTACGAGAGCGCACAGATAGATATTCTGGTCGGGGCCGACATACTGCCGTCCATTCTCCTAAGCGGCACCCGGCCGAATATTTGTGGCTCTCTCCTCGGGCAAGAAACCATTTTCGGGTGGATCCTAACAGGACCCGTTCCTGCTCCAAGGGAAAATCAGATTTCCGCTTTTTCCACACGAATATCCCACACAGTTGACACGTCCCTGGATAGGCTGCTCACCAAATTTTGGGAGGTTGAGGATCTGCCAGTAAAAGTGAAAAAATCTTCCGATTTGACATGTGAGGAACATTTTCTCCGAACGACTACAAGAGACAATAACGGCAGGTATGTCGTAAGTCTTCCGTTTCGTGATCCTCAAAGCGTAAAATCCGCCCTCGGTCACTCCAGATCCTCCGCGTTGTCGCAGTTCCTAAGAACCGAGCAACGCCTAAAGAGGGACTGTCAGCTGAAAGCCAAATACGACTCCGTGATTCAAGAGTATCTCGACCTCAATCACATGAAAGAGGTCCGTCCTACCCATAATTCTGCCAGTTATTACCTTCCGCATCATGCCGTGCTCCAGCCGGAAAGTACAACCAAGTACGTGTGGTTTTCAATGCTTCCAGCCCTTCAGAGAATGGGGTCAGTTTAAATGATATCCTTCATGCTGGCCCAGTCTTAGAGTCCGATCTAACTATCCAGATCCTAAAGTGGCGATATTTCCGATACGTCTACAGTGCCGATATCGAGAAAATGTATCGGCAGATATGGGTAGATCCGAAGCATTCCCCGTTCCAGCGCATCTTATTCCGCAACAGCGTCCTCCGCCGAGGACGCTAAGGCCATTGTTCGCGAGCTACAAAGTGCTCTAGATTCCGCGGGGCTTCCATTGAGAAAATGGACGTCCAACAACAAAGAAATATTAGCTCATATCCAAAGCGATCATCTTCTGACAACCTACTTCCTCGAGATCGACACTGAGAGCACAGCCAAAACTCTCGGCGTACGATGGAAGGCGACGTCCGATGAGTTATTTTTCGTCCCACCAGATTTAGCAACGGAAATCTCCCACACGAAACGCCAAGTCCTTTCCCAAACTGCCAAGCTGTTTGATCCAGCAGGCTGGCCCGCTCCATTTGTTGTGTGTGCCAAAATCTGTATGCAGGAGATTTGGCTTCAGGATCTAGGCTGGGACGATAAACTTCCAATTGAGCTGTGCCAAAGGTGGAACAGCTTTCTCCAGAGCTATTCGGTCCAAGACCAGGTCAGAATACCCAGATGGGTTTCCTTCCGTCCAGAGTTCCGCGTAGAGCATCACGGATTTTGTGACGCCTCGCAAAAGGCATACGGTGCTGCGATCTATGTGCGCGTAGAAGTGGGCCATAAGACGATGGTGCACTTGCTCACGGCCAAGACGCTTGTGGCGCCAGTCAAAACGGTGTCCCTTCCCAGGCTGGAGTTATGTGGGGCTCTCCTTTTGTCCGAGATGGCCGAAGCCATTCTTCCTAATATGCCGAGGCTGACCTCAAAATTCCATTGTTGGACCGATTCCACGATTGTGCTAGCATGGTTAGCCAAACCAGCGTGCCATTGGACTACGTTCGTTGCCAACAGGGTGACGAAGATCACCGAGTCCACTGAGGCGGCCACGGCAATCCGACCATAATCCAGCTGATTTGGCTAGTCGAGGAGTTCCCCTTCAAGAGCTGGTGGATATCCCGCTTTCGTGGCATGGACCCACTTGGCTGACTGAGATCGAAAAGCGTGCCGTTAAAGTCCATGTGGCGTCTATGCCGTCAGAAGATTTCCTAGATCGCTTTTCCAAGTTATAAAGAGCTTTGCGGGTCCTCGCGTATGTCCATCGATTTGTCCAACGATGTCGAAGACAATCACCGCCTTCCGGGGTCCGTCTAGAGGCCCAGGACGTTGCCGCCGCGGAAGAACTCATGACAATTTGCACTCAGCGCAGGTATTTTCCTGAAGAATACCGCTGCTTGAGTCAGAAGCGTCCTGTGCCCGCGGCGAGTTCGATTCTCTCCCTGAACCCCTTTCTATATAAGAAAGGGGTAATCAGGGCATGCGGCCGCGTAACGGCCTCCGACAGTTTGCGGTATGATGAACGACATCCGATAATCCTGCCATACGAATGTGCACTCTCGCGGCTTCTGGTCAAATTCACTCATCTCATTACGTTACATGGTGGCAACCAGTAAGTGGTGCGTCTCACTCGGTCCAGATACTGGGTTCCGAGAATAAAGAACTTGGTGAAGGCAGTGTTTAACTCCTGCAAGGTCTGCGTTATCCACAAAAAGAAATTGCAAGTCCAGATGATGGGAAGTTTTCCGAAAGAGCGAGTGTCTTTTTCCCGTCCGTTCACGTACACAGGGATGGACTACGCCGGCCCGTTTGACATAAAAAGTTAAACCGGAAGAGCTTGTCTCATTACGAAAGGGTATGTGTTGGTTTTCGTTTGTTTTTCTACAAAGGCCATCCATCTAGAGCCTACATCCGACTTAACGACTGAAAAGTTTCTTGCCGCTTTCGCTCGTTTCGTCTCTAGAAGACGGAAAGACCTTCGTCGGCGCCTCCACCGTGCATTCCCGAGACTTCCTGCAAGCCGTTAAGGAGTCTGTGACCGATGCGTATAGTCATCAGCAGCTCACCTGGCAATTCATTCCTCCTGGGGCACCCCATATGGGAGGCCTATGGGAAGCTAGTGTCAAGAGCTTCAAGACCTTGTTTTACAAGTCCACCGCTACACGGAAGTACACCTTTGAAGAGCTGTCCACCCTCCTAGCTAGAATCGAAGCTTGTCTGAATTCCATACCGCTATCTCCCATGTCCGAGGACCCAACTGATCTCTTAGCGTTGACACCAGGGCACTTTCTTGAAGTAAAGGGCGAATCCAAGTCCATTCTGAACCGGTGGCAGCACTTAAAGTCTCTCCATCAACAATTCCGCACTCGATGGAAGGATGAGTACCTTAAGGAGCTCCACAAGCGCAACAAGTGGCAAGTCCCCACAGAAAAACTGCGTGTTGGCGATCTGGTCGTCATTAAGGATGACACTTTTCCCTCAAATGAGTGGCGACTCGGATGGTAATGTCCGCGTAGTCGACATACGTACGACACGCGGCATTGTCAAACGTCCAGTGACCAAGGTGGTTCTTCTTCCAAGAGAGCCGCCCAAAACTCGTAACCTCGTAACAAGCCGCGTTTCTTACACACCTTAGTCCGTAGCCATTATCCACGTCATTGTTAATCAGCCCTGTTTGTTTTTTCCTTATCCACACTCTAAACAGGAAAATGGCTCCCCGTCCACGTAGCGCTTAGGCTTTGGACAGCAGACGTACTAGAGGTACTCAGTCCTACCGATGCCGAGTCTGCCGCGGAATCCATCCTCTTCGGAAGTGTCAGAGGTTCCTAAAGCTGAGCGCAGAGAAGCGGCTGCGGGCAGTTCTCATTAACAAGTACTGCGCGAACTGTCTCGCGCACGAGCACTCCACTGGGAGCTGTCGGAGCGGGGACCGGTGCAGAACGTGCAACCGGAACCATCACACGCTGCTGAACATGCACGACCTTGTTTCCCGGAAAAAGTCCGGCTCCAAGCAAAAGTCCCGCTCCAAGGAACAGCCCGCTTCTCCGCAGCGTTCGTGCCGGCAAGATCCGTCAACTCGCCAAACGCCTGCCCCTCCACCGCGCTCAGCATCCTCGACACCAGCTCCGTCGCTCGACGCACTTTTCCAGCGTCATAGCGTCAATGTCCTCCCGACTGCTGTGGTGATCGTCGAGACCGGAGAGAAGACGTTCGACACCTCCGCACTCATAGATCCGTGCACCCCGACAAGCTCCATCAATGCATCTCTGGCCGCCGCGTTTCGTTTGCCGACAACAAACGTGGGCATCACGAGGCCATCAAGCTGGAGGTGGTCCTCAAGATCGAGCCGAACGTGCGCATCCGCACCCCTATCCGTTTTTTGGGAAATGGGCTGTCCGTCAATAAACCGGTTTAAAGGAAACTGGTGTCCCTATTGTGAAACGTAGCTTAAAGGCGGGGTGTGTACTTTTAACAATGCATACAATATTTTGACATTTTTTAAAAGTAGCTCCAAAATGTAATTTAATTTTTATACATAATTTTAAAGTTGAGACTTGATGTGTAAAAACCTACAAGAAAACAAAATTAACAAAATGAAATTTCATGAGGAAGCGTGCCAATTTATTGAAAAATTTAAAGGACAGATAATAGGTCAACATTTTCAACACCTTTAATCGAGGTGGACATGATCTCAAAACTACGAATTATGGTGAGCACTTCACATTTTGTAATCCTAAATTGACGTCCGAAACGTACGCCTGCTTGTTCTATGCAAATCGAAGTCAGAAAATGAATTTCGATATATACTAAAATTGGAAATTGGAATTGTATTCGAAAAAGATCCAAACTTAAATAATAGTTTGTTAATAGATCCACTATATGATTTTACCTTGAATGATACGACATGACATTTTTTACAAACTCGAAAAATCTAAGGACAATTACAGGCGGAAAACAAATTATTTGTAAAGGTGTGGAAAATAAACGATTTCTACAGGCGTTTTTTGGGAGTCGTCAGCTCATTAATGTCGAGGAAATGGGCTGTCCGTCATTAAACAGGTTTAAGGGAAACCGGTTTCCCTATTGTGAAACACACCTTAAGGTCGGGGTTCGTGCTCTTAACAATGAATACATTATTTTGACATTTCTTAAAAGTAGCTTCAAAACAGTAAAATAATTTTTATACATTATTTTAAAGTTGAGACTAGATGTGTAAAGATGTGCAAGAAAACAAAATTAACCAAATTAAGTTTCATGAGGAAATTGACCAATTTATTGAACAATTTAAAGGAGAGATAATTGGTCAGCATTTTCAATACCTTCTAAACACAAAAACTATGTTCATGAATCGAGGTGGACATGACCTCAAATCTACGAATTATGGTGAACACTTTACATTTTGTAATCCAGAAATGACGTCGGAAACGTGCTTCTTCTATGCAAATCGCCGGAATCATAGCAGAAAATTAATTTCTATATATAAAAAAAAAAGTTCGAAATACCGAAATAAATTAAAAACTGTCTTATTATGCTACAAAATAAACTTCTGACTTTTGATTTCGAGTTAAAATTACAGGTACGGAGAATGGAAAATATTTCCTTGACTAAGATATGTCGACTACTTGCGAGTTGTTGCGCGGTCGTAATTTCAACCCCTATTATGGGACGTGTTAGAGCTAGCAGTCAGCCCTTAGGTCGTTGGCGTGAGGCCCATGATCTTGTCAAGCAGCATGCGCCTTCAGGCTTGTGCATGTGTCCCTTTCATTGAAATCAAGTAATGGGTTGGGGTAGCTCTTGCTTGATTCCCTTTCATTACATGTTTACGACCCATTTTTGGAAAGGAGAGAATCTTAGACAATTTACCAGTGGCAGCACTTAAAGTCTCTCCATCAACAATTCCGCACTCGATGGAAGGATGAGTACCTTAAGGAGCTCCACAAGCGCCATTTTGGGCGAGTTTGAAGTTGGGACAAAAACTAACGGATCAAATTTTGATGAGACAGAAATTGCTCACGGAACGACGAGTTTTGAGGGCGACATTGCGCATGGTCGAGAAGGGTGTCGCCGATGAGAAAATTGGATCGGCTGTTACCGGACAAAGTAACCGATAGTTTAGGCAAGCTTGAGTCCTGATGAGCACCGTTGCGAGTTCCTCATAAGTTTGCTTGTGATTGCCGACAATCCTCTGTAGGTGATGCTTGATGGACTTGACACTGGCCTCCGAAATTGGGGAGTATGGCACACTAAAATGCCATGACGGGTAAGTTGCGTGCTCGCAATCAGCTTGTTGTGCGCTTGTTAACTTATTGGCGCTTCTAGGTGAACTGCCTTTGTAGCCAAGCAGACGAAAAAAACCGTGTGTCTCCCTTGCAGGTACTTGAACCACGCAGCCAATCACAGACATTCCAATAATTGCTTTCGACAGAGTGATAGTAGGCACAATTGGTACACTACCAAAATCAGATAATGGTAACGAATATGCAGTCACACTTATATGTGATCTAACAAAATATTTAGTCGCCATTCCAATTGCCAATAAAAGTGCAAGTACTGTCGCAAAAACTATTTTCGAATCTTTTATATTAAGGTACGGTCCAATGAAGACGTTCATTTCGGACATGGGAACCGAATATAAAAATTCAATCATAAACGACTTGTGCAAATATTTAAAAATTAAAAATATAACACCACCACCAGACAGTTGGAACAGTAGAAAGAAGTCACAGAAAAAAATATTTCTTATACTGCTTCAACACTACACCCTCAATGGCACATGATTACTGTCCATATGAGTTAGTTTTTGATACCATAAAAAGCATAGAGCCTATATATAACATAGACGATTATGCTAGAGAGAGTAAATATAGATTAGAAATAGAACATAAATGAGCTAGAATTATGATAGAGGAAAATAAGAGGATAAACAAAGAATGGGAGATAAAGTTTTATTGAAAAATGAAACAGGACATAAGCTAGATTCTAAATATACTGGACCATGTACGGTAGAAAGTTTAGAAGAGAACGAAAATACAATAATTTCAAACAATAACAAGGGAGAACGCTATAGTCGAGTACCTCGACTATCAGATACCCGTTACTCAGCTAAATGGAGATATGCAAGCAGCAAAGCGAGAGTAAAATGCGCAACCTACAGATTTATGCGTTATGGGCGTTAGAGTGGGCGTGGCAAATTTTTTTTGGATCAATCGATAGGTATTGACGAGACCAATACATTTCAGTTAAAATTTTTTATCTATCATGAAAATTGTGGGCGTCACAGGGTTTTGCGGTTTGTGGGCGTTAAAGTGGGCGTGGCAAACTTTTTTTTGGGTCAATCGATAGGTATTGATGAGAACATTACATTTCAGTTAAAATTTTCTATCTAGCATCAAAACTGTAGGAGCCACAGTTTTGGGCGGTAAGTGGGCGTTAGAGTGGGCGTGGCAGTCTACTGAAACAAACTTGCGCTGCGTAGGAAGCTCAGGAATCTGCACGCCAAATCTCAATAGCCTAGCTCCCATAGTTTCCGAGATCTCAGCGTTCATCCGGACAGACGGACAGACGGACATGGCTAGATCGACTCGGCTAGTGATCCTGATCAAGAATATATATACTTTATGGGGTCGGAAACGCTTCCTTCTGCCTGTTACATACTTTCCGACGAATCTAGTATACCCTTTTACTCTACGAGTAACGGGTATAACAAGGTAGTCGAGTACCTCGACTATCAGGTACCCGTTACTCAGCTAATGGGACCAAAGGGAAATGGAGATATGCAAGCAGCAAAGCGAGATTAAAATGCGCCACCTACCGGCTGTAAACAGATTTAAGCGTTATGGGCGTTAAAGTGGGCGTGGCAAACTTTTTTTTGATCAATCGATAGGTATTGACGAGACTAATACATTTCAGTTAAAATTTTTTTATGAAAATTGTGGAAGTCACAGGCGATTTTTGGGCGTTAAAGTGGGCGTGGCAAACTTTTTTTGAGTAAATCGATGAGATTTTATGAGAACAAAACAATTCAGTTAAAATTTTTATTCTAGCGTCAAAATTGTAGAAGCCACGGTTTTGGGCGGTTTGTGGGCGTTGGAGTGGGCGTGGCACTCTTTTGAAACAAACTTGCGCTGCGTAAGAAGCTCATGAATCTGCTCGCCAAAGCTAGCCTAGCTCTTATAGTTTCCGAGATCTCAGCATTCAACCGAACGGACAGACAGACGGACATGGCTAGATCGTCTCGGCTAGTTGTCCTGATCAAAAATATATTTACTTTATGTGGTTGGAAGCGCTTCTTTCTGCCTGTTTTATACTTACCGATAAATCTATAATACCCTTTTTCTCTTCGAGTAATGGGTATTATTGCGAAATTTTGTATAGGACCTGTTCGAATAATATCATAACTAATGAACCTCTCACCTTTTATTTAATATTGCTAATAGGGCTTTAGTACTTATAAATTAGTAGAGTTACCAGCCCCATTCAATATTTCAAGATTATGAAACTTCGAATCATTACATGAGTTGTTATCCAAATTTTATCCGGATTATTTTAGCGCAATTTATGTGGGATAATACAAATTTAGTATTATATATACTTAAAACTTTAATGAACGAATTCTTTCTTGATATAACGTATACCTATGCCTTAAAAACCGACTTCTTCGCGGAACCACGCACTGGACGACCTCTTCACTTTACGACTTGCTGCACTCTCTCTCTTGGTAGCGTCGCTATTTCTTACTCCATGCTTTCTAAGAAAGACTCGAGGTTCTTTTATGTACTCGATATTCTTTAATGTACTCGATTAATAGTATTGGATAACAAAATAATAAACGGACTGTAGGAGCGTAATTCAAATTCAATGGGCGTGGCACATTGCTGAAACAAACTTGCGCTGCGCAAGAAGCTCAGGAATCCCCATGCCAAATCCCAATAGCCTAGCTCTCCGAGATCTCAGCGTTCATCCGGACAGACGGACAGACGGACATGGCTAGATCGACTCGGCTAGTGATCCTGATCAAGAATATATATACTTTATGGGGTGGGAAACGCTTCCTTCTGCCTGTTACATACTTTCCGACGAATCTAGTATAACCTTTTACTCTACGAGTAACGGGTAGAATTATATCTTTGGTGTTTTTTAACATATATCCTCCTACGCTTGGAATACACTTACCGGCGCGAGAGCCAGAACATTTTTGCGGACTCGCTGTCACGACATCCTTTGGAGGTGATCCAGATGATCCAGGAGAATAAGCCGAGGGCTGTCGGAGTGTCATGACCAACCCACGGCAGATCACATCGGAATCAGAAAGAAAACCACCCGGATCGCCCAGAGGATTACTGGCCGGGACTCTTTCATGTTGTAGTGTGATACTTGCCAACGGTTTAAGGTAAGCCAAAACAAACCAGCGGGTAGATGTTTACTGGTCAAGTAAATGAACCCTGACACTGTCTGCGCCGATTTTATTGGACCTCTTTAGCGGTCCAAGAGCGGAGTTACAATGCTTCTGGTATTCTTCGACGAAGTTTCGAAGAGTTTTGAGTTGGTGCGCATCTCGAGAAATCCTTTGGGGAAAGAATTCAAAATCACTTTAAGTTTGCGATAACGGGACTTAATTTACGAGTCGTCCCTTCAAGGCTTTCTGCAAACAGGCGGGAAAAGAGATCCTGCATACGGCACCCTATACCCCACAGCAGACCCGTCGGAGAGGGCCAGTCGCACCATTAAAACAAGTAAATATAAAACTAACAACACTTGTTTCCCCACAGGTATGGCGACAGGCAACTTACCCATTTGGCCATGTCGAGAGCCACCCCAGCGTGGCGAAGACGAGCCACCTACAAGCATCTGTATGGAGCCGGACGAGGCCACTACGACGAACGAGATTACCCCGCATTTAAGGCGGGTGAAGTCGTACGGTCCCATCGCGGAAACAGGAGGACCCCACCAATTCAAAGGCGATGGTCATATCGGACGATGTCAAGGACGGCAGCATCGGAGCGGAAACAGGCATCAGCCCGAGTCCCCAGGACGGGAAGACCTACCAAGGCCAACGGCAGAGGGACACTCGAGCCTGGGTCGAGACTGATGAATACGCATGTGTGGACATGGAAATGTCAGCGCTCCCGTCGATACCGCCACCGGAAACAGAAGGGACCGAAGAGCCGCTACCAACATTTGAAAGATGGGCAAAAGAAATGGACTGGGTGGACGAACATCCCTATTCCCCAGGAGCCGCCAGCAGCTCAGACTCTGATCACAGGCAAGGAGTCCATGGCGATGACGCCCCCCATTCGAGTAGATGGGGAATGGACCGAAAGTTCCTCTTCCATGCCGGGGCACGGAATGCCACATTAACAAGTGCGACGAGATCACCATTTCTCAACGAGGAAAAAGGGGGAGGATGTGAGGAGACCAAAAGGCCCCCTGAGGTGAGTTCTGTAGAAGCAGTCGATTGACGCGGAACCAAGAAGAGCCAGTGGAGAAAACCAAGCATAACCAAGTTGTCGCTGGACACTTGTGCCGATCCGGGCCATGTAAAGCCCTACCCAGCAGCAGCGTCCGAAATAGAGCCCTATCAGCGGTCCACCAGGAAACAAAGGAGACCCAGTCGTCGAGGAACGACTCAAGACAAGGAGGAGACGGTTGTGTCGGCGCAGGACCAGCGGCGGAGCGCAAGCCTTTCCACATCGGGCGTATGTGTACGTGAGCTAGATGGGTGAGTGTAACTAAGTGAAACCGCAAGGAGTGGCTAACAAGCGGCCACGTCCATTTTTGAAAATCTCAGCGAGCCTCGATGCGGTATTACCCTAAGAGTAGGCTAGATCGACTCAGCAAATATTAACCTAAAATGCATTGGTGTAGGGAAACCGCAACGAGTGGCTAACGAGCCAAATCCGGATAAGAGCGGCCACGTGCATTTTTGAAAATCTCAGCGAGCCTCGATTACCCTAAGAGTAGGCTAGATCGACTCAGCAAATATTCACCTAAAATGCACTGGTGTAGGAAGGTGAGAAACTGAAACTAAGCCAAGAAAACGGGAAGAAAACTTGTAAAAATCTAGAAAAACTCTTGGCAAACTTAAATATATTTTGCTCGGTCAGGCGAAGCCGACCATATACATTGCTTTGGGCCCCACAGCGAGAGCTGGCGATGGAGCATCCGACCCACGATGGCGACCTACGATGCTAGTACCAAACAAAACCTTTTTCCTCCTTTATAACCCGTTGGCTGACAGCCTCCATCCTTCGTCAGCCCACTTTTCATCGAAGACCCTCGTCCTATCTTTATTAGAGATTGTTTGTGCCTAACCGAAGTAGACACTTCCGGGTCACACCGCGGGACAAGGGGGTAATGAGCACTTGTCGCTGGCACGGGGACGCTTTGATGGCAGGACGATCGCGTCCCGGCAATGGTAACGATGGTTACTGCGATGCCGGACCACAGGCGATGCTGGAGCTGCTCTGAGGATGAGCTAACGTGGTTAGCTGCTAGTTGAGATAGTGTATTACGAGCCCTATTCCCAGATGTAGGAAGTAGAACCTCGGAGTTAAGAGGTGTGTTGATAACTGTTTTATTCTTCATTTGGAACATGTTTATATACTACATGGAACACGGAAGTTTAGTGTAATGATTAGTGAAGTAAGCTATATTCTAAAGTAGATCAAGGAATTATGATTATGGTAGCAGTTTGCGTAGTTGGTTTTGAGTAGTTGGCCGGTCAGTGTGCCGTTGAGTCGGTGAGACGGTGAGTTAGTGAGACATATAATATGCTGATCAGCAATTCTCATATGCAGTGGGTGCTACTGAGCGCCTGGTACTGTTCCCAACTTGGCTACTGCTTGATTTGTTGGGTGTGGTCATGTTGAGTACCTTTGGGTACGAACATTCTCCCCCCCATTGAGGGGTACCCTCAATTAGGTCGTGATGTCGGTCAGTCCTTGACCGAATTGTATCGGAAGCACCTAACAAATCATTGACCAAGGTGGATCGTTCCTTCAAATGAGGTTCATGATTGTAATTCAGGTCCTTCACATTGATGCTGCTTAACACTCCCCTTTGCGATAAAATTGACATTACCGTGGGGACTGAAATTGTGCCCTCGTAGAACTTGATCATTTGGAACGTCTATGGTATGTGGACGTTCTGCAACAAAACTAAGATCTTTCTTGGTTAAGTTTAGAAATGGTGAACCAAAGTCAGCCTTCTTGTAGGTTTTGAATTGATGAGAAGTCGGTTCTATATTCATCGGATTTTTATCTTTCGTTGGTTCATAAGCAACGTTCGGTCCTGCAAAATCACCTCTGCCTTCTACCAGAATAGGGTTGATTTCCGTATCAGATGAGGTTTCTTTATTGAGATAACCTGTGATTACATAACCAAGCCTAGTGCCTTGTGCCAAAGGTTTATTAGGTCCTAGTTCAAGAAGTTCACCGGTTATTACACGAGAATACACCTCAGACCCTAAGGTTAGGTCAATGGGTCCAGGTTGCCGAAAGTCAGGATCTGCTAATGGCAGTCCCTCGGGAATATTAAGATCGGTTGTAATCGGTACTGACGGTTGGTCTGTAATGACTGTGGGCATAATAAATACCTCTAATAGTTTTTCAAACCCTGATGTACAGGATGAGAGCTTTAGTGTTGATCTAATTACTGTTGATATCTTTCCTCCGATTCCAAATATTTCAATCGGTGAACCTTCCTTAAGAGATAGCAGCTCTGCCATTCTCCTTGAGATAAGATTCACCTGTGATCCACCATCTATTACAGCGCGACATGTTTGTAATTGACCGTTTGGCCCTTGTAATGAGACCTTGGCGGTCGCGAGCAGAGTATGTCCTCCTACGTTGTCGTAGCCTGCAATGGTTACTGCGCCGGCCACTGGATTGCTAGTTGGTCCTTTGTGTAACAGTGAATGGTGCCGTTGCTGGCAGACTCGACAATTGGTCGGTGATCCACAGTTTTCAACCATATGAGCTGTCGACAAACAATTTGTGCATGCTCCTATTTGAATAATGGCTTGGCGCTGTGTTTTGGGGTCCATTGCCTGGAACCGGCTACATGCTCTAAGATTATGTGGTCCTAGGTGACAAATCTTACAGCTCTCTTCGTTGTGAACTGACTGATGGCGTAGTGTTGCTGTAGGTTGAGCGCTTATCGTCTCCAGCATGCAAGCGCGCCGTTCAATAAACGTTAGTACACTCCTTAACGTTGGAATTTCCGTTGGTGCATCCGCTGAATTTTCTAGAGCAGCTAGAGATTGCTGGTCTAGTTTTCTTCTGATAAGAAAACACAGGATTGGATCCCAGGATTTTGTGCTGATATCGAGGTTTTTAAGAGTACTCATTGAGTTTTTTATAGTGTCATGTAAGGCCCTTAGTTGGCGCGAGGAGCCGTCTATAGGCCTATGGTCAATAATTTTAGCTATGGCGGCGAATACTAATATTTTGCCGTTCTGGTACCTGGCCTTCAACCGCAACCAGGTGTCGTCATAGCCACCCTGTGAGAAGGCTGTGTCTGTCAAGACGTTCTTCGCTTCACCACGAAGCGAACTCTGTAGAATATGTAGTTTTTGACTGGCCGAATATGGTTTGTTATGTACCAATTCCACAAAGAGATCATGGAACCGTGGCCAGTCTAGATACTCGCCGTTGAACTCCGGAATGCTAATTGGCGGAAGTGCCAAGTTTAGGCTCATTGGCGCGTCGTTTTCTCGTAGCAGGTTCATTTCGTATTCCTCGTATGTGTGGAATTGGGCTAGCTCTGCTTCTGCCAGAGCTGCGGCCCCAGGTGTGCTATCCAATTCGTCGTGGGCTTGCCTCAGTATCGCCCAATGGAGATCCAGGTGCCTATGTAAGGCTGGGGTGACAGTTGGGGCGTTCGAGGCTAATGTTAATGATGACTCCAATTCGTTGCATCTTCTCTGCAACTGTCGGATCACCGTGTCAATTGCGGAATCTCCTTTGACTTGATCTCTTGTTGTAAGCTTGATGTTGGCCGAAGTTCGTCTGGGGGCCTTCGGAAGCCCGCTTCCAGTCGGCACGTTGTCCAGAAAGATATTCTGATATTTTTCGACCAGCTCTTTAAGTGCTACTAGTCGTGAAGAGTACTCACTTCCAGTGGGTAATGCCGCTTGCTGGACTTCTTCATCTAGGTCGCAAAACTGCTGCCAGAGATCGTTTAACTGATTTAGCTTACCGGAATAATAGCCGTCTCGGTGGCGTCGGTCGGCAGAATCCTTGCCATAATTCTTAATGAGCTGTTGGATTTTCACTTGCAGCTCGTTTTGGGAAGAAGCGAATCCTGTGAAGCTGGATAAAGCTGAAGTTCCTGTGACGCTGAAAGAAGAAGCGAATCCTGTGAAGCTGGATGAAGCTGAAGTTCCTGTGACGCTGGAAGAAGAAGCGAATCCTGTGAAGCTGGATTAAGCTGAAGTTCCTGTGACGCTGGAAGACGAAGCGTATCCTGTGAAGCTGGATTAAGCTGAAGTTCCTGTGACGCTGGAAGAAGAAGCGTATCCTGTGAAGCTGGATTAAGCTGAAGTTCCTGTGACGCTGGAAGAAGAAGCGTATCCTGTGAAGCTGGATTAAGCTGAAGCTGACGCTGGAAGACGAAGCGTATCCTGTGAAGCTGGATTAAGCTGAAGTTCCTGTGACGCTGGAAGACGAAGCGTATCCTGTGAAGCTGGATAAAGCTGTGAGTCCTTTAGTGGGAAGGGGGTTGCTTGAGTGTGATCCTTTGTTGTTAAAGGATCACGTCGGGGTCACCAATGTTTGTGCCTAACCGAAGTAGACACTTCCGGGTCACACCGCGGGACAAGAGGGTAATGAGCACTTGTCGCTGGCACGGGGACGCTTTGATGGCAGGACGATCGCGTCGCGGCAATGGTAACGATGGTTACTGCGATGCCGGACCACAGGCGATGCTGGAGCTGCTCTGAGGATGAGCTAACGTTAGCTGCTAGTTGAGATAGTGTATTACGAACCCTATTCCCAGATGTAGGAAGTAGAACCTCGGAGTTAAGAGGTGTGTTGATAACTGTTTTATTCTTCATTTGGAACATGTTTATATACTACTTGGAACACGGAAGTTTAGTGTAATGATTAGTGAAGTAAGCTATATTCTAAAGTAGATCAGGGAATTATGATTATGGTAGCAGTTTGCGTAGTTGGCTTTGCGTAGTTGGCTGACACTGTAAAATGTGCTGACTGCATTGGCCGGTCAGTGTGCCGTTGAGTCGGTGAGACGGTGAGTTAGTGAGACATATAATATGCTGATCAGCAATTCTCATATGCAGTGGGTGCTACTGAGCGCCTGGTACTGTTCCCAACTTGGCTACTGCTTGATTTGTTGGGTGTGGTCATGTTGAGTACCTTTGGGTACGAACAGAGATCATGGCGTGATTAAGGGAAATGGAGATATGCAAGCAGCAAAGCAGATTTAATAGTGGGCGTGGCAAATTTTTTTTTTTGGATTAATCGATTGGTATTGACGATAAAATTAAAAATTTTTTAAGATAGCATACAAATTGCGTGCGCCACAGGTTTTGGCGGTTTTTAGGCGTTAGATAGGGAGTGGCGTGTTCGCGTAACAAACTTGCGATGCGTACAAATCTACGGAATATAAATCTGAAATCCCAATTCTCTATCTTTGGTAGTTTCCGAGATATCAGCGTTCATATTTATGATTTTTTGAAGTTTGTGGGCGGTTTGTGGGCGTTAAAGTTAATCGTTAGATTGGGCGTGGCACCTTGCTGAAACAAACTGGCGCTGCGTAAGAAACTCAGGAATCTGCATGCCAAATAGCCTAGCTCTTACAGTTTCCAAATTCAGTTATACATTACCAAAAAGCGGGCCATTATTCCCCACGTTTGCTTTGCGCTCATCTTCCCCCTGAAACCGAATTTCAAGCATTTTGTCTGATGGGTTTGTTGTTGTTGTAGCCATGAGCTTCAAGAATCATTTTAAAAGGTTCTCGGTGAGCTCGAAAAATTGGATTTCGAGGAAATTGAAAGTGATTTGAGGGAGAAATATGATGACATGCTCGTAATTCTGAAGTCAACGGTTCGAGCCGAAATTTCAAAGCGCGCCTCACAGCTTCTTTCGCGCTCCACTTTTACTGACAGCTGAAGAGAGCGGACGTGTCTCGTGCGAGCTCCGCGAAAAGTGCAAGAAAGTTGATAAATTAAATGCAAACAAAAAAACAAAAACTGAACTGGTTAATTTCAAAAAAGCGAAAAGACGCTAAACCCCAAAGAAATTTAGATTTTAACTCACAAAATCGGTTTAATGTCCTAGACTAGCACATAATTATTTTATCTTATAAAAATAAATAAGCTCAATAATTAAGATCAAGCTTATAAAAGCTCAATGAGCTACGAACAAAATAAAGAGCATCTAGGCTCCGCGAGCCGAAGAGGCGTTTACTTTTCGTATGTCTCAACGCGTGATAGCGAAGTGCAAAAACCCCCCTCCATCAGTTTCGACCCCTGGCGCACCAACAACATACAACGGTAAAACTTCTGCATCCGCACTTAATTTGTCAGCAACTACTACAGCTATGGCAAAAAAAGCAAACGACAACCACAGCTACGGGTATTATTTCGGAATCGACTGCAACTGCAGCTCTAAATACAACGGCAACAAAAACCACGACAACAAATCAAAATCAAAACAAAATTCAGCATCCGGCCATACAGACCGGACTAGATCGGTACATTCATATCAAGCGAAAGCTTAGCCCGCAGAACACCGCGGTAGGTAACAAGTCAAAAACAAGGAAGAACGCTATAGTCGAGTACCTCGACTATCAGATACCCGTTACTCAGCAAAAGGGACCAACGCGAAATGGAGATATGCAAGCAGCTAAGCGAGATTAAAATGCGCCACCTACCGGGGGTAGACAGATTTAAGCGATATGGGCGTTAGAGTGGGA